>NW_005871067.1:7026140-7071729 GCF_000147115.1 Myotis lucifugus | reverse complement strand
GGGAGGCGGGGGAAGGTCAATGGGGAATAAAAGGAGACATATGTACTACTATTTATAATACTTTAAACAACAAAAATAAAAATAAAAATAGACATTTAATTAAGTTTTTTTTAAAAACACAGAAAGAAAACATTGTACCGACAACTTTGGCCTTCATCTATGCATAAATTATACACCAAACACTTGCATTAATCTGAATAATTTAAAAATATACATGGATGTATTAAATTTTGTATTTTTGTGAACTACATGGATAAAAACCAAGAAAGATGAAATTAAGATTTTTGATGTATTATGAAAAACAGTAGCTTCATGGCTATTTGGTAAATTTGTTTGACTCATCCATTTGACTGATTATTATGGCATGGATCAGATATTTATCTTCTGTGACAACTATGTACTTAATATTACCCAACCAATATTTTTAAACTACATGGATACTATTTTTATGCTTTTGAATGTTTGTTTTGTCTCTGTAAAGATGTATAATTTTGCTATATGTTTAATATACTCTACACAGGATTGTAAAAGTCAAGTGCTACAAAATAATGGCTATTGAGTTTTTAAAAAGTTCATGTAATTTCTGATTTATTTTCCTAGAAGTTCAATTTATATGGTTTTAAGAAAAAGTAATGCGTCTATTTCCACCATTTTGAAGGGAATATGTCAACCATTAAATGTAAATATTTTAGTTAGCAATTAAAAGGGGTCATTTAAAGCAGTTTTCCTCCAGACCTTGCAAATAGGGAGAACCTATGCTGGGCAGTATTTCTTTATGATGCTGGACCACATTTCTGGTCTGTGATGATTAGCACCTAATTCAGCAGAATGAATCCATGGTGTGCTAGACCAAGGATTTAGGCTGGATGCAGAACAAATTGCAATCACTCTGTTTTATTTTCTATGCTTAATTATACCAATTAATCCACATAGAATTGAGATCTTGATATTAACTCATTCTTTCTGTTCATTTCTGCTACTTCTGCCCATTCCAGGCACCTATTTTTCTTCACTGCCTTGCACTGGGCTACCTGAGTCTATCTAGCTATTTATTTATTTATTTATTTACTTATTTATTTATTTATTCACTAGTGGCCCGGTGCACAGAATTTGTGCATGGGGGAGGGGGGTGTCCCTCAGCCCAGCCTGCACCCTCTCCAATCTGGGATCCCTCTCACAATTCAGGACTGCTGGCTCCCAACTGCTCTCCTGCCTGCCTGATTGCCCCTAACCACTTCTGCCTGCCAGCCTGATCACTCCCTAACCACTCCCCTGCCAGCCTGATCGACGCCTAACTGCTCTCCTGCCAGCCTGATCACTCCCTAACCACTCCCCTGCCAGCCTGATCGACGCCTAACTGCTCTCCTGCTGGCCCAATTGCCCCTAACTTCCCTCCCTTGCCAGCCTGGTCGCCCCCAACTGCCCTCCCCTGCTGGCCTGGTCATTCCTAACTTCCCTCCCTTGTCAGCCTGGTCGCCCCTAATTGCCCTCCCTTGCAGGCCTGCTCCCTCCCAACTGCCCCCTTTCAGGCCTGATCACCCACAACTGCCCTCCCCTGCTGGCCATCTTGTGACAACATGGGGGCGGCTATCTTGTGTGTTGGAGTGATGGTCAATTTGCATATTACCGCTTTATTAGATAGGATTTATTTATTTACCTTTTTAAAACCAAGATTGCATTGTTATTTAAACATCTAATTTGTAGAGAAACCTGAACATTTTACTTAGACAGTCTGTTTTCTGAATAATATATATTATTGAACACAACTGAATCATACCCATTTCTGATCAGAACTTGTATTTTAGGCAATTATTATCTCCTACAAAGTTTTACCTTGTATGAGCTTTTTGGTTAAATGTGTAGTTGAGATAGACCACCACTCTAGCTGAATAATCTGAAAAATTTCCAGAAAATGGACAAGGAGGTGATGACGACACGATTCCTGAGAAAGCAAATATCAGTGATTGCTATTTACTACATGATCAATTTGAACTGTGAGTTTTGACAAGTAAACGCATTAGAATTTGTATGGAAATGTTTATTCTTCTCTAAACTGTCTACCCTCAAAAAATAAGTTTTGATTAAAGCAGGAGCATATTGTGAAACATAAATTTCTTAAAATGGATAATGTTCAATGTAAAGGCAAATTATAATAGGTTATGAGCAGTAGGAAAGTAGAAAAATTTCAGCTGAGAGGATTAGGAGAAATTCTAAGGAATGGTTCATACCTGGATTCCACTATGTAATAGACTCAACCTTATACACAATTGTGAGCAAGGATGTCATTTAATTTAGATGTGTGTTTTATAATTTTTTCCAACAATGGAATGATAACAAGCAGTACCATTATTAAAATATCTTATTTATTTCAAATTGAAATTTATCTAAGAAAAGATTTTTAAATATGTAACTATTCATAAATTAATAATTAGTATGCAACCACAAGATTCTGGAAATATTTTCATAGAGAATCAGAATCAACCTAAAGTTAGTGGTCTCTTATTTATTTATTTACTATTGAAAAAATCCTCACCTGAGGATATGCTTATTGATTTTAGGGAAAGGGGAAAGGAGAGAGAGAGAGAGAGAGAGAGAGAGAGAGAGAGAGAGAGAGAGAGAGAAAAGAACATCGATTGGTTGTCTTCCTTACATGTCCTGACCAGGAATGCAACCCTCAACCTAGGTAGGTGCTCTAACCAGGAATCAAATCCACACCCATTCCACATATGGGATGAGTCTTCAACCAACTGAGCCACACTGGCCAGGTCAGCAGTGGTCTCTTGAGATTGGCTTTGCAATCGGTTGATCCTTAAAAAAAATCTATGAATCATGGTTCTACCTGCAACATCAATTAAACAATGCCAGTATCAAATTCTCAGGACACATTTTGCTGTCCTGCATTTCTGTCCTTAACAATTACATGTGTTACTCCATTCATTCTCGATTATTTTTCTCATTTCCAAATCCTCAGTGACTGAAAAAGCTAATTTATTTTTTTAAAATATATCTTTAGTGATTTCAGAGAGGAATGGAGAGGGAGAAAGAGAGATAGAAACATCAATGATGAGAGATAATCATTTATTGGATGCCTTCTGTATGCTCCCCACTGGGGATTGAGCCCACAACCCAGACATGTGCCCTGACCAGAAATTGAACCATGACCTCTTGGTTCATAGGACAACACTCAACCACTGAGCCATGTCAGCTGGGCAAAAAAAAAGCCAATTTATTAAACAAAGTTAGCATTAAAAATCACCTGGTTTCCTTGGGAATTCAAATGATAAGAGATGATAAGAACTGCTTGTCTAAGTCTGATGAGAATTCACTGTTACCTTGAAAATAAGGGCAAATCTGAATATTAAAACCTGAAGATAATTCCTTCTTAGAGAAGGCCTCTGATAATATTCAATACTAGCAGTGCCTTCCTGGTTCTGAAAACTACTTTAGAGATCTTTCAATCTACACTAATAAAAGGGTAATATGCAAATTGGTCAGGATGCCGTCACAGTAATGACCAAGAACTTGCAGCTTAGGGGATGGGGGCGGGGACTTGCAGTGTTGGGGATGCAAAGGTGGCTGCCCCTTGCTTAGGGCCGGCACTGGCAAGCGGCAGCGGGGATGGGGGTGGGGGAGGCAGGCCCAGCAGAGGGCGGCTGTGAGTGCTCCCAATGGCCACTGCCGCTTGCCCAGAAGGACCACAAGTTCCTTCTGCCAAGTGGCAGCAGAGTCACTATGCCGGGAAACCTCCACACCGGCAGCGAAGGCAGGTGAGCGAGGGACAGCCCGGCAGCGAAGGCAGGTGAGGGAAGATCTGAGCTCCACAGCTAAGAGCTCCCGGCCTGGCCATGCCCCACCTTGGCCTCCAGCACTGGGGGTCAGGAGTTCTAAGAAAGGCAGCTTCTTCCTGTGGTTCCTCAAACTCCCAGGCTGCCTCCATCGCCCCTCAATGTCAGGTCAGGGTCGGGAATCCGTGGAGGCCTCCAGGTATCTGGGCAACCAATGTAGGGAATTTCCTCTAGCAGCTGGACCCAGTGATCTAGGGCCGGAGGGAGACCTGCACTCTCCCCTGAAGCCAGGAGAACGCTGGAAGACATGGTCTGCTCATCACTGGATGAGTACATCCGATTGTTTAAGCACGGGGAAGCTCACAGCCGATGGCTGCTGCCGCTTGCCCAGGGCTGGCTGCTGCGAGGGCCGAGGGTCAGGCAATGAGGGCTGGGCAAGGCTCAGGAAAGCTGCAATGGCTGCAATGGCCAAGGCTCAGGCAGCCTCCCAGCTGGCAGTGGCAGCAGCAGAAGCATGATGGGGGTGTCGCCTTCCCCTGATCGCAGGGTCGCCTCCTGCAGAGGGAAGCCAGAGGTAGCAGCAGCGAGGGAGTGATGGAGGCAGTGCCTTCCCCTGGTTGGCTGGTCGCCTCCCGCAGAGGGAAGCCAGACTGTGGCTTAAGCTGTCAGTAGGACATCCCCTGAGGGCTCCTGGACTGTGAGAAGGGGCAGGCCGGGCTGAGGGACCCCCCTTCAGTGCACGAATTTCATGCACTGGGCCTCTAGTATTTTTATAAACTCCTTTCCTCTTTTTCTTCCATGTATATCCAATCAAATATTGCTATAGGTGTAAAACTAAATATTTAGATTCTAATCCTAGACATTTCTCTGAAAGGACAAGTATCTTGCAAAAGTAACATAGTGATTCATGCAGCCACTATGTGCAGAAATTACTTCTACTTCCCATCCATCTATCTTTGCATTTCTATATACCTGCCACTGCAGCAGTCAGGCACTGAGAATGAGACAGTATAATATAACATCAAGGCAGTAACTATCTTCCTTATCTACCCTCAGTGAAGTTAAGCCAGATCTCCTAGAAAAGTCTTGGGGGGCCTCAACTCATATAGGATTATTTGAATATTTGAGTAATAAGCTATGTTTTATAGGTTTTATATAAATAACAAAATGAGGATTAAATACCTGAAGAAAGATTTTCATTATGTAAATTACATGAGTAAAACTTCCTTTTCTGATTCTGCACAGCTTTACTATTTAAGATAAACTATTTACTGAAAGGTTAAAATTGGTATAAATACCTGTAACTGTGCTGAAGGGCTATTTCTTTAAAGGACTCAATTCCTATTCATTCGAGGAGCTCTGTGTTTAAACCATTCACTGAGAGCTGGGTATGATAATGTGAAAGGTCTCCACAGTGAATCAAATTATGATTCTGCCTGTAACATCTCAAAAATGTATATTAAGCAACAACTTGGTAGGCTGCCCTCCATTTTATCACTATAGGTCCCTGTATCTCAAAATGTTTCATTATGCCTAGATCCCTGGTCCTTAGTGTGTGGAATTGCACCATATCCTCTCTGATGTCTCTACTTCAGGATCCACTATTCCCATAAAGACCAAGATGGGAGCCCAGTTTCCTCCTCCACCATCACCTTCAGCCTATAGAGGACACCACCACACAGCTTTCCACGGATCTTCTTGCTCCTCTTCCTAATGCATTTCTTAGTGATTGGGAGAAGAGAATGTTCTCCAGGCTATTAACAAATATATGATAGGAGAAGCTGGGAAGCATGCACATAATCCATCTAACCCAACATTCCTACCTCCCTGGGCCTTCGGACACCTTCTTCTGTGGCATATCAGGGGAGACCAGCATTACACCCCATTGATTATAGGCAAACACTGAGTCCAGGCAGCCATGAGCCAATTTAGCTACTCCGTGTGTCTAATTCAGCATATTAAATCCCAAATCCTCACTAAATCAATAAATTTTGTGAGAACAAAACTTAAAATTTATCCTTCTTGGTCTAAGACTCCATTTTCATATTTGCTCTCCAGATTCCTACTGGTACAATTTAGAAATGTCTGCAATTTTTCCCAAAACTAGGCTGAATACTCCGAAGGTCTAGGTTCTTCTGGGACATGACTTTTTATGAAATGCAGTTGCAGGGAATGATGGCAATGAATTCTAAAGACATGCAATGTCCCTTAGGAGACAATTTCTCTTTAAGCAGCTACTTAAGTATGTTTATCTGGGAGAAACTTCTTCCCTCAGATCAGGTGGAGGAACTACCTTAACCAGCAAAGGAATTACAGAGGATCAGGGTCTTCAAAGTGTCTGCCCAAAGTTCTCCTCACATATCTTGCTCCCAGACTGTTACATTAAAAATATGGTGATATTCAGCAACACAACTCTGTGATCCTACAACATCACTATGATGGGGTCCTTCCATATTATCAGAGTCTGATTCGTACCTCTACCCCCAATTTGTAAGCCAATTATTTCCTGGCAATCTCTACAGCCAACTGAATCAGTTCTTTGTCTTATTAGCATAATTACATTTTTTTCAAAACAACTCACTGCCTCATCTTCTATTGCCTTGAGTTCCTAGTGCTTTGAGTTCCAATAGCCTTTCTTCCCATGGCAGTGTTTATCATGAATAATCAATGCCACTGCAGTACCAAGAGTTAGCAAGATCTCACCCATTCACCCAGCTCCCTGAATATGTGAAAAATTCAATCCAGAATCCCATTTTGAAGGTTCTTTCTTGAGGCCCATTCACTGAAAAGTACAATATCAGAAGATGCACAATTACATGAGATAAAGGTACCATTTACAAGGGTGTGGAGAGGTTTAAGGGAAACAAAGAATAGTATAGTATTCTGGGGCTAGCAACAGTATGTCCAAAGCATAAACTGAAGAGGCAAGGGAAAGAGTGAGACCAAGACAATAATGACTAACTAGAGAGCACCACCTGAGAGGAGCTGTGGCTTTCAGCCCTAGCAACAGAGCAGGAAGGGACTGGGGGAGAGGGAATATAAATAGTCTAAAATCACTTGATGTTTCTCATCAGCTCAACCCAACTAAAAGCATTATTCAAGGAAGCTTCTTAAAGCAATAAATTATGTATCAGCAAATACAGAGAAAGGTAGGAAACCATTGTGATTATAGCACACAAATATAACCATTTACACCTTTTACATTTATATAAGCTTCCAATAATTTGGATAGCTTTCATGAATTTCTGCTCAAGTGATTTATTTCTACTAGTGTCACATCGGTTTGATTACCATATTGTACAATGCATTATAATATTGGGTAGAGTAAGCTTCTTCTGGTAATCTTTTAAAGAATGAACAATTCTAGAATGTTTATTTATAATAATATTGCTCAAAACATAATTAGAATTATAAGTGAAATTGTGTTAAGTTACAAATTATAGTTAGAGACAATTAACAGCATCACATGTTCAATCAGGTAAATTTAAATAGTAAAATGTCATATAGACATAAAGTGAAAGCAAGGCTTAAATTAACCTTGAACATAAGCTTTTGTCTCAGTGGGGCCTCCCAAAATACCCTGATCTAAAGCAGTCCCTAGCCTCATACACACTCACAGCCCACATGTACATTGCTATTTTTATTTTAATAATCTCTTTTAATTTAATTGCCCTTATAATTCTTATTATAAGTTCTAACTACAATAGTTAATGACTGTCTTCATAGCTACCCCCCCCCCCCCACACACACACACACTTTTCCTTTCATTTAGCACAGACCTGGCATGCAAAGGTATTAAGTAAATATTAAAGTATTTTTTAAAACATACTTATGACAAAGGAAATCAGGATACATATTTTTAAATGTGCTGAAAATTAGGTAGGATGGATACCGTTCCATTGTGTGGTGATGCAGTGTGCCCTGGACTCTGTGTTTGTGAGGGACTCAAGGAATACTCACTGTGACTGATGACTGTCTCAACAGCTTGCTGACAGGCAGCAGAGTGGAAGGTGCCCACACTTGGCTGTAGGTACAAATAATGACACTGAAAAATCACCAAGAAATGATGTGAGTTTCCTATACCATTGTGATCCTCCAGAAGCCAAAGCTAGCCAGTACTTATTCAACTCTGGCTCATGTTGATTTGTTTCTTGGTTTGCCAGCAGTATATACCTTCTAAAAATTAACTTTAATATTTTATTTTATTTTTATTTTATTGTGTAAAGTATTATAAATAGTAGTACATATGTCTCCTTTTTTCCCCATTGACCTCCCCCCGGCCTCCCCTACCCACCAGCACATGCCCTCACCCCTCTCCAGTGTCTTGTGTCCATTGGTTATGCTTATATGCATGCATACAAGTCCTTCAGTTGATCTCTTCCTCCCCCAAGCTTTCCCCTGCCTTCCTCCTGTACTTTGACAGTCTGTTCGATACTTCTTTGCCTCTGTATCTATTTTTTTTCATCAGTTTATAATGTTCTTTATACTCCACAAATGAGTGAGTTCATGTGGTATTTATCTTTCACTGACTGGCTTATTTCACTTAGCATAATGCTCTCCAGTTCCATCCATGCTGCTGCAAATGGTAAGAATTCCTTTTTTTTTTTTTTTTTTTTTTTTTTGCCCTAACCGGTTTGGCTCAGTGGATAGAGTGTCGGCCTGTGGACTCAAGGGTCCCAGGTTCGATTCTGGTCAAGGGCATGTACCTTGGTTGTGGGCACATACCCAGTGGGGAGTGTGCAAGAAGCAGCTGATTGATGTTTCTCTCTCATCGATGTTTCTAACTCTCTATCCCTCTCCCTTCCTCTCTGTAAAAAATCAATAAAAAAATATATTTTTTTAAAAAAGAATTCCTTCTTTTTTACAGTAGCATAGTATTCCATTGTGTAGATGTACCACAGTTTTCTAATCCACTCAACTGCTGATGGGCATTTAGGCTGTTTCCAAATCTTAGCTATTGTAAATTGTGCTGCTATGAACATAGGAGTGCATATATCCTTTCTGATTGGTGTTTCTGTTTTCTTGGGATATATTCCTAGAAGTGGGATTACTGGGTCATATGGGAGTTCCATTTTTAACTTTGTTAGGAAATGCCATACTGTATGGGCCATCCTTTGAGCTTGTTCCTGTTCCCTCTATTGCCTGGTGCTTTAAACTCAGTGTGTTGCCTGACCTTGAACTGGGAATTTGCCATTAGAGCTTGCAGTTGTAGTGATATATGCTTTAGAGGCCAATGCCTCATAGAATTATTAGTTGCATGTCTTTCTCTTCTTCTATGACATATAATCAGCTCAAGGAGTGGGAGTAAGGTTCTTTAATTCTCAGGTTAAGTCTCCAACCATTAAACCACATTACCATTATTTCTAATTATTCTTTTAGGTAATAGGTATAAAAATATGTTTTTTGAGAAGTGAGATAGAATTAGAAGTTAGGTTATTAGCTTGGTCTTTACGTCCATCTTAGCCACATAGACAAAAATCCACAATAAATAAATGGAGACAAAGCATGTCTTAACAAAGTTAATGGGGCCTCTAAACAAATTCACAAAACCAAAACAGCATTGAGGAATTTCCTCAAGATCCCCAGTACTTTCTGAAAACGATACAATTAAGAAGATGGGGGAGAACCAAGATGGTGGCATAAGATACAGACCTGTGCGTGATGCCTCCCACAACAACATTGAAACTACCAACTATAAAACAAAACAGCTATCATTCAGAACCAAGGGAAAGCTGGCCCAGTGGAAGCTCTACAACTGGAAGGAAAGAAAGAAGAGCATTGAGACTGAGTAGGATATGCAGAGGGGCCAAGAACAGAGGTACGGAGTCGCGCGCCAGGTGGGCTGCAACTGGATTCGCGGTTTTTTTCAATTGAAACGGGTTACAAACTCTCGAATCCAATGAGCTTGTTTGGGGAGGGATTCTGAGGTCCCAGACCCCTACGGGAGAGGCAGGACGGCCTTGCAGTGGGTCAGAAAGCAAGAGTGGCTTTCTCGTGGAGCTGCTCGCTGGCACTTGGGGTCGCGGAGATGTGGAGTCGCGGAGAGGGGAGGACCCATGGAGACACCATTGCTGTTTGCTCTGCCCTGGTAACTCCCTGAGACCCCGCCCTACTCAATTTACATCCCCACCCAAGCTGTGCCAGAGGCACAAAAAGAACCACCGGCGCTTTTACAGCATAACCCAACGAACTGCAGATTTCAACTCCTCGCATCCATAAGGGACACACTCAAGAAGCGTTTTTTTTTGTTTGTTTGTTTGTTTTTTTTTTTGTTTTTTTTTTTTTTAATCGGAAGGGGTTACAAACTCTTGAATCCACTGAGCTTGTTTGGGGCGGGATTCTGAGGTCCCAGACCCCTATGGGGAGAGGCGGGATGGCTTTGCAGCAGGTCAGAAAGCGAGGGCGGCTTTCTCACGGAGCTGCTCGCTGGCACTCGGGGACGTGGAGATGCGGAGTCCCGGAGAGGCGAGGAGTCGCGGAGACACCATTGCTGTTTGCTCTGCCCTGGTGATTCCCTGAGACCTCGCCCTACTCAATTTACATCACTGCCCAAGCTGTGCCAGTGGCACAAAAGGAACCACATGTGCTTTTGCAGCTTAACCCAACAAACTGCAGATTTCAACTCCTCGCACCCATAAGGGACACACTCAAGAAGCAGAATCAGGTTCGGAGGAAGCCGGAACCGAACCCAGCTGGGCTGGCAACATGGAACCGCTGTACCAGCAAACGCACAAACAGGTCCACTGGATGCAGTCTCACATGGGACGCTGGGAGACAGCAGACAAGCAGTCTGTGCACTTAATAGAAAACAAAATCCAAGCAAGCATACCAGAAATTCAGCCAGCAAGAACGTCTGGAGATTTTGTCCAGCAAGGAGCCGCCCAACAAAAGACAGAATACCAAATTTCGTGTTGCTGAGATGGCCCTGGTGAGGTGGAGACGGCCCCGGTGAGGTTGAGACGGCCCCCGTGAGGCTGGAGTTCCCTGTGATCCACCACTTCTCTGTATCATAAGCCATAACCTTGTTTTCAATCAGGCGGGATCTCTCTGCTCACTTTGTTTCTCTGCCTGCCTTCAGATGTATTTACACAAGCATCAATTTCTGACACAACCCCTGGGTGGCAGTGTTTTTGTATTAGTTTCCAGGATCAAATGGCCCCTCAACCCAGTGTTTAGATTTTTCTTTCCCTGCTGCACTTAATACTGGGTTGGAGGGACGGAATGACCCAGTTGGTTTCCTGCTCATCTCTCCTTATTTTGATCCCCAGTTTCCACATAAACAACTTTCCCCTGCAGTCTTGGTGAGTTTTTTTAATCGGAAGATCCTATGCACTAGGTTTTGCAAGTAAAAGTAAGGAAGTTATAAAGACAAAGCAACTGCGCCACCTTGCATCTTTCTACTCCCGGCACTGCACAGCTGGTATAGAACTTCAGGCTGCCTTTTCGGGCACAGTCTCCCATGGGTGTGGGCTTAGATCTAGAGTCCCCCTCTGCCAGCAGCCCTGTGGACCCCCTTCCACATTCGAGGGCTACACTGACCCCCAGGGCCGTGGATTTGGTGGAGCGCAGTCTCCCTCTGAGACTCTAGTCCAGGGGTCCTCAAACTACGGCCCGCAGGCCACATGCAAATACAAATATTGTATTTGTTCCTGTTTTATTTTTTTACTTCAAAATAAGATATGTGCAGTGTGCATAGGAATTTGTTTATAGCTTTTTTTTTTTTTAACTATAGTCCGGCCCTCCAACGGTCTGAGGGACAGTGAACTGGCCCCCTGTTTAAAAAGTTTGAGGACCCCTGCTCTAGTCCCTGCTGTGCGTGTTTCTCCCTTCAGCCTGGATCCCATATTTCACCTCTCTCTAGGCCAGCGGTTCTCAATCTGTGGGTTGCGACCCCTTTGGCGGTCGAAGGACCCTTTCACAGGGGTCGCCTAAGACCATCCTGCATATCAGATATTTACATTACGATTCATAACAGTAGCAACATTACAGTTATGAAGTAGCAACGAAAATAATTTTATGGCTGGGTAACAACATGAGGAACTGTATTTGAAGGGCAAGAAGGTTGAGAACTACTGCTCTAGGCGATCTCTGACCCTTCCGTCCATGGATTGCCTCACCAGCTGTATTTAATTCAACAATTCCGGGTGGATGTTATTCAATTCAGCTGTTCCTTCTATCTGCAGGAGCAGCAAAGGCTGGCAGACCAGGCTCTCTAGGACAGGGAGAGACTACCACTGCTGTGGGCACTCCCCGGACTGCGGGACTCGGGCACGGAGCCCACGCCATCTTGAAGGGGAGAGCGGCCTCTTCTAGGAACTCATCAGCACCACCACCCAGACAGGCCTTGAACACTGCCTGCTACCCAGCAGCCACTCCAGCCAAAATCCTGCTGCCCCACCTGCAGACTCGCAGACCCTGGGATCTCCACCTCCAAAGGAGCACCACGCCTGCAGTAGTAAGTGCAGCCTCCCTCTCCCCAGCAGCAGACCACCGCATTTGCACGTCTCCAGCGCGCAGGTCTCCAAGGCACACCACTCCATAGACTTCTCTTAGGAGTCACTATGAGCCCCAACTGGGTGTGATTTTGTACAGACACAGGTGCACTGCCCCCCCAGTAGAAATTCTGAATTCCTTCTGCCTGAATAGCTGCTCCCACACACCCAGCTGTGCAATTTCAGCATCAGGGCCCCTCAGAGTGTGTCAGAGCTCAGCGCTGGCGAACTGCACTGCCACAGTTGCTCACTCCCCCTGAGAGATATCCACAGGGGACTTTCGGAAGCCACAGTGAGCCTCTGCTGGGTCTGATCTTGGACTAATAGGGATGCACTCCCCTGGGCAGTAGAAATTCTGAATTCACCTATCCTGGATACCTGGGGCACCGCTGTGAGTCCCGCTGGACACACACTTAAACAAACAGGGGTGCACTGCTGGGCTGTAGAAACGCTGAATTCCCTCTTCTGGGATACTTGCCCACAGACATTTCAATCCAGTGGCTTCAGAGCCAGGGCCCTTCAGAGTGTGCCAGTACACCCTGCTGGCAAACACACTACAGGTGCCCCTGTGAACTGCCACTGGGATCACGTGTATCCAACCACGGAGGCAGCAGCAAAAGCTGAGTCTGCCCACCCCACAACTACAGAACTCTGGACACCACAGTCACACCATTCCAGAACGCAGGCCTCCGGAGCCCCACCACCCCAACAGACGGTTCCTGGGTGCCACTGTGAGTCCCCAATGGGCACGCATGATTTCAACCAAGGGCACAAGACAGCAAAAATTGAGACACCCCTCCATGGCTGCTGACTTCTAGACACCTCAGGTGCGCCTTTCCAGCTCTCAGGCCTACATCAAGAGAACCCAAATAGCTCAAGTAGGGAGCTACACTAGACTACCAAGCCCAGGAGACCTGAGAGGTCACACCAGTAGTACTATACCAAAAAGAAACTGGGTAGCAAAGCAATCAGAGCTACAATTAAAACATTACAGCAAAACATGGGAAGACAAAAAAGCAATCCACAAAGGAAAGAAAAAGAGGATCACCAGAGGGAGTTAAATGAAATTGAGGCTACTAACTTATCAAAGAAAGAATTCATAGTAATGGTTATAAGGATGCTCAAACAGCTGGATGACAAATACAAAAAACTCAATGAGAATTATAAGGAGCTGAATGAGAATGTCACCAACGTGAAAAGGAACCAAGAAGAAATGAAGAACAACATAGCTGCAATAAAGAACACAATGGAAGGCATAAACAGCAGACTAGAAGAGGCTGAGGACCACATCAGTGAATTAGAAGACATGGTAGGAAAAACACAAACACAGGAGCAACTGGAAAAAAAATTAAAAAGCAAGAGGAGAGCCTAAGGGAGCTTGGGACAATGCAAAACATTCACTTAATAGGGGTACCAGAAGGAGAGGAGGAGAAGCAAGGAATAGAAAACCTGTTTGAATAAATAATGACAGAAAACTTCCCTGATACTGGCAAGAAAAAAACTACACAAGTCGAAGAAGCACATACAGTGCCAAACAAGATGAACCCCAAAAGACCAACACCAAGACACATCATAATTAAATTGGCAAACACCAACGACAAAGTAAGAATCTTAAAGTCAGCCAGAGAGACAGAAAGTTACTTACAAAGGATCTCATATTAGAATATCAGCTGACTTCTCAACAGAAACACACCAGGAAAGAAGGGAATGGAATGAAATATACAAAGTGATGCAAAGCAAGGGAATGAATCCAAGAATACTATACCCAGCAAGGCTATCATTCAAAATTGAAGGTGTAATCAGGAGCTTCACAGACAAAAACGGGCTAAGAGAGTTTATTACCACCAAGCCAGCAATGCAAGAAATGCTAAAGGGACTGCTGTAAAAAAGAAGAAACAGAAAGACAAGAAGAAACACAAACATTAAGAATAATAATGACCACAAACAAGTACTTTTCAATAATAACATTAAATGTAAATGGATTCAATGCTCCAATCAATAGACACAGGGTAGCTGAATGGATAAAAAAACATGACCCATATATTTGTTGTCTGCAAGAGACCCATCTCAGAACAAAGAATTCACACAGACTGAAGGGATGGAAAAAAATTTTTCAGGCAAATGGAAATGAGAAAAAAGCTGGGGTTGCGATACTTATAACTAACAAAAAAGACCTCAAAGTAAAGGCCATAACAAGAGATAAGGAAGGCCACTACATAAAACTAAAGGGAGCAATTCAACAAGAAGATATAACTCTGGTAAACATATATGTACCCAATACAGGAGCACCCAAATACACAAAACAACTTCTGGAAGACATCAAGGGAGAGATCAATAGCAATACAGTCATAGTAGGGGACTTTAATACCCCACTGACACCACTGGATAAATCCTCTAAACAAAAAATCAGCAAAGAAACAGCAATCCTAACTGACTCACTAGATCAGATGGACTTAATTGACATCTTCAGAATATTTCACCCCAAAGCTACAGAATATACATTATTCTCCAGTGCACATGAGACATTTTCAAAGATAGACCATATATTAGGACACAGGCAAAGCCTCTTCAAATTAAAGAGAATAGAAATCATAACAAGCATCTTGTCAGATCACAATGGCATAAAACTAGAAATCAACTACAATAAAAACATTGAAAAAAAAATCAAACACGTGGAGGCTAAATAGCATGCTATTAAAAAATGACTGGGTTACCAGAGAGATCAAAGAAGAAATAAAAAGCATCCTGGAAACGAATGACAATGAAGTCACAACAATCCAAAATCTATGGAACACAATGAAAGCAGTCCTGAGAGGGGAGTTGATAACCCTACATATCTACCTCAAAAAACAAGAACAACTGGTAATAAATTATCTAAACCCACAACTCAAAGAGTTAGAAAGAGAGCAACGAGAAGCCCACAGTATACAGAAGGAAGGAAATAATAAAGATCAGAGCAGAAATAAACAACATAAAGACCAGAAAAACAATACAAAAGATCAATGAAACCAAGAGCTGGTTCTTTGAAAGGATTAAGAAGATTGATGAACCTCTAGCCAGGCTCACCAAGAAACAAAGGGAGAGGACCCAAATAAACAAAATCAGAAATGAAAGAAATGAAGTAACAACTGACCCTACAGATATACAAAGGATTGTCAAAAAATACTATGAACAACTCTACTCCAACAAACTGGACAACCTCGACGAAATGGACACATTCCTAGAAAAATACAAGCTTCCAAAATTAAATCAGGAAGAATAAAAAAACCTGAATAGGCCAATAACTACTGATGAAATTGAAACAGTATTCAAAAAGTTTCCAGCAAACAAAAGCACTGGCACACATGGCTTCAAAGGGGAGTTTTACCGAACATTCAAAGAAGAACTAAAGCCAATCCTTCTCAGACTATTCCAAGAAATTCAAGAGAAAGGCACACTTCCAAGCTCATTCTATGAAGCCAGCATCACCCTAATCCCAAAACCAGATAAAGACACCACAAAGAAAGAGAATTACAGGCCAATATCCCTGATGAACATAGATGCTAAAATCCTCAACAAAATTCTAGCAAACCAGATCCAGCATTACATTAGAAAGATCATACACCATGACCAAGTGGGATTTATTCCAGGAATGCAAGGCTGGTACAATATCCGCAAATCAATAAACGTGATATATCACATAAACAAATTGAGAGACAAAAATCATATAATCATATCGATTGATGCAGAAAAGGCATTTGACAAAGTCCAACACCGTTTTCTGATAAAAACGCTCAGCAAAGTGGGACTAGAAGGACCATACTTCAACATAATAAAAGCCCTATATGACAAACCTGCAGCCAACATCATACTCAATGGGCAAAAACTAAAATCATTTCCCTTAAGAACAGGAACAAGACAGGTATGCCCACTTTCACCACTCCTGTTCGATATAGTACTGGAAGTGCTAGCCAAAGTGATCAGACAAGAAGGAGAAATAAAAGGCATCCAAATTGGAAAAGAAGATGTAAAATTGTCATTATTCTCAGATGACATGATAGTGTACTTAGAAAACCCTAAAGACTCCATCAAAAAATTATTAGACCTAATATATGGATTTGGCAATGTAGCAGGATACAAAATTAACACCCAGAAATCTATGGCATTCTTATAGGGCAATAGTGAACTTACAGAAAGAGAAATTAAAAAAACAATCCCATATACCATTGCACCAAAAAAATAAGATACCTAGGAATAAACTTAACTAAGGAGGTAAAAGACCTCTATCCAGAAAACTACAGGACATTGAAAAAAGAGATAAAGGAAGACATAAACAGAAGAAAGAACATACCGTGTTCATGGATTGGTAGAATCAACATCATCAAAATGTCCATACTACCCAAAGCAATCTATAGATTCAATGCACTCCCCATTAAAATACCAACAGCATATTTCACAGATCTAGAAAGAACTCTCCAAAAATTCATCTGGAATAAAAGAAAACACCGAATAGCTGCTGCGATCCTGAGAAAGAAGAACAAAGTAGGAGGGATCTCAATACCAGATATCAAGCTGTATTACAAAGCCACTGTTCTCAAAACAGCCTGTTACTGGCACAAGAACAGATATATAGACCAATGGAATAGAATTGAGAATCCAGAAATTGACCCAAACCACTATGCTCAATTAATATTTGACAAATGTGGCAAGAACATACAATGGAGTCAAGACAGTCTCTTCAATAAATGGTGCTGGGAAATTTGACAGATAGATGCAAAAAAATGAAACTAGACCATCAACTTACACCATACACAAAAAGAAATTCAAAACGGATAAAGGACTTAAACCTAAGACGGGAAACCATAAAAATATTAGAGGAACCCACAAGTAGCAAAATCTCAGACATATGCCGAAGGAATTTCTTCACTGACACTGTCCCTAGAGCAATGGAAACTAAAGAGAAAATAAACAAATGGGACTGTATCAAAATAAAAATCTGCACTGCAAAAGAAACCATCAACAAAACAACAAGAAAACCTACTGCATGGGAGAACATATTTTCCAATGATATCTCCGATAAAAGTTTAATCTTCAACATTTACAGGGAACTCGTACAACTTAACAAAAGGAAGATAAACAACCCAATAAAATAATGGGCAATGGAACTAAATAGACACTTTTTGAAAGAGGACATACATAAGGCCGAGAGACATATGAAAACATGCTCAAAGTCACTAATCATCTGAGAGATGCAAATCAAAACAACAATGAGGTACCAACTCACACCTGTCAGAATGGATATCATCAACAAATGAACAAATGACAAATGCTGGCGAGGATGCGTAGAAAAAAAACCCTCGTTCACTGATGGTGGGAATGCAAACTGGTGCAGCCACTGTGGAGAACAGTATGAAGTTTCCTCAAAAAACTAAAAATGGAACTTCTATTTCACCCAGTGAACCCACTTCTAGGAATATATCCCAAGAAACCAGAAACACCAATTAGAAAGGATATATGCATCCCTATGTTCATAGCATCACAATTTACAATAGCGAAGATTTCGAATCAGCCTAAGTGCCCATCAGCAGATGACTGGATTAAAAAACTTTGGCACATCTACACAATGGAATTCTATGCTGTTATAAAAAGGAAGGAACTCCTACCATTTGCAAAAGCATGGATGGAGCTGGAGAGCATTATGCTGAGTGAAATAAGTCAGTCAGAGAAAGATACATATCACATGCTCTCACTCATTTGTGGATTATAATGAACAACATAAACTGATGAACAAAAACAGATGTAGAGACAGAGAAGCATCAATCAGATGCTCAAAACTCAGAGGGAAGATAGGGGAGGGTGGGGGTGAGGGGGAGAGATCAACCAAAGGTCTTGTATGCATGCATATAAGCATAAGCGATGGATGTGGACAACAGGGGGTGAGGGTGAGAGCAGGATTGGGGGGATGAGGAGACATTGGGGGGATAAGGACACATTTGTAATATCTTAATCAATAAAGGAGAAAAAATAAAAATAAAAATAATGAATGAAATAAACCAACAATAAGCTATAAGGGATGAACACACACACACACACACACACACACACACACACAAACCAGGAGGAGAGCCTAAGGGAATTTTGGGACAACACAAAATGAAACAACTTCCGTATAATGGGGGTGTCAGAAGGAGAGGAAACTGAGCAAGGATTAGAAAACCTGTTTGAAGAAATAATGACAGAAACTTCCCTGATATAGGGAAGAAAAAACTCACACAAATCCAAGAAAGTCACAGAGTCCCAAACAAAATGAACCCCAAAAAAGCTGACACCAGGACACATTATAATTAAATTGGCAAACACCAATGACAAAGGAAGAATCATAAAGGCTGCCAGAGAGAGACAAAGTTACCTACAAGGGATCTCCCATCAGACAATTGACTGATTTCTCAACAGAAACACATCAGGTCAGAAGGGAATGGAATGAAATATACAAAATCATGAAAAGCAAGGGTATGAATCCAAGAATACTGTACCCAGCAAGGCTATCAATCAAAGTTGAGGGTGAAATCAGGACCTTCACAGACAAAAAAGGACTAAGAGAGTTTATTACCACCAAACCATCAATGCAAGAAATGCTAAAGGGTCTGCTGTAAAATGAAGAAATAAGAAGGAAAGAAGGAACACAGGCATAAAGAATAAAAATGGCGACAAGTACATATCAATGATAACTTTAAATATAGACATTATTTTTTCAACCACGTGAGCATCAGACACGTGAGCAGCACACTCTTGTCCAGGGAGCATCAGCCCCGTGAGCAGCCTGCCTCGAGCCTAAGAGCAGCAGCCTCATGTGGCCTGCCCCTGTCCAAGGAGCAGCAGCTGTGTGAGCGGCCTGCTTCCCCGTCCGAGGAGCAGCAACCATGCGAGCAGTCCGACATGTCCGAGGAGCAGCAGCCGCACGAGCAGTCTTCCTAAATCTGAGGAGCGGCAGCACTGCGCAGCCTGCCCCCATCCAAGGAGTAGCAGCTGTGCACACCCTGCACTAGTCCAAGGAGCAGCAGCTGCACAAGCATCTTGCCCTCGTCCAAGCAGCAGCAGCCGCACGAGCAGCCTGCCGAATCCGAGGAGCAGCAGTTCTGCGAACGGCCTAGCCCCATTCGAGGAGCAGCAGCAGCCCACCCCAGTCCAAGGAGCAGCAGCCACACAAGCAGACTGCTCACGTCCGAGAAGCGGCAGCCCTGCGCAGCACACACCGGTCCAAGGAGCAGAGACACAACAGCCTGCACCTGTCCGATGAGCAGCAGCCGGGTGAGTGGCACATCCCCGTCCGAGGAGGAGCAGCCACGCGTGCAGCTCACTCCTGTCAAAAGAGCAGCAGCCTCGCAAGCAGCCCACCCCCATCCGAGGAGCAACAGACTCGCAATCAACCTGTCCAAGTCCTAGGAGCAGTAGCCCCACAAGCAGCCCACCACATCAGAGGAACAACAGAAGCGTGCAGCCAGCCCCCATCCAAGGATCAGCAGCCACGTGAGCAGTTCGCCCCAGTTCAAGGAGTAGCAGCTGCGTGTGTAGCCCGCCCCCATCCAAGGAACAGCAGCCTAGTGATCAGCACACCCTCTGTCTGAGGAACAGCAGCTGTGTGTGAAGCCTCCCCCCACCAGCCAGAGGAGCCACCACAGCTGTGAACAGCACCCACCAGAGGAGCTGCTGCCAACTGAGGAGCAGCTGCTACCACAACCACCCGAGGAGCAACCACAGCCCGAGAAGCCACTGCCACCCAAGGAGCAGCCCCTGAACGACTCAACATCTAGATATGTCGGTGAGATCAAACATGAGTAGACAAAGAAACCCCCAAAGGAAAGAAAAGGAGGACTCGCCAGAAAAGCAGCTAAGTGAAACAGGCATTCAGCATGACAGAAAAAGAATTCAAATTAAGGGTCCTAGAATGCATAAACCGGATGGAGGAAAAAATCAAAAACTTATGCAAGAAGCAAGAAGAAACGGATGAAAAATCAACAAATTATGTAAGAACCAATGAGAAATGAAGAGTGATATAGCTGCAATAAAAAACACCATTGAAAGTTTCAACAGTAGACTAGGAGAAGCAGAGGACCGAATTAGCGAATTAGAAGACAGGGAAGCAAAACACACCCAAACTGAACTGCAATTGGAGAAAAAAATTAAAAATGGGACAACATGAAATGAAAGAACATATGAATAATAGGGGTGCCAGAACAACAGAAAGAGGAACAAGGGTTAGAAAACCTATTTGAAGAAATAATATCAGAAAACTTCCCTGAGGTGGGGAAGAAAAAAGTCACACAAGCACAGAGAGTCCCAAACAAGGTGAACCCGAAAAGACCCACACCAAGACCCATCATAATTACCATGGCAAATGTTCAGGACAAAGAGAGAATCTTAAAGGCTGCAAGAGAGAGACGGAAAGTTACATACAAGGGATCTCCCATAAGATTATCAAATGATTTCTCAACAGAAACACATCAGGCCAGAAAAGAATGGACGGAAATTTACAAAGTGATGCAAAGCAAAGGAATGAATCTAAGAATACTCTATCCAGCAAGGCTATCATTCAAAATTGAAGGGGAAATAAGAAGCTTCACAGACAAAAAAAGGCTAAGGGAGTTTATCACCACCAAGCCAGCAATGCGAGAAATGCTAAAGGGACTGGTGTAAAAAGAAGAAATAAAAAGCTCAGAAAGAAAACAGGCACAAAAAATAGAAATGGCTACAAAAAGTACCTTTCAATAATAACTTTAAACATAAATGGACTAAATGCTCCAATCAAAAGACATTGAGTGGCTGAATGGATCAAAAACCATGACCCATATATTTGCTGTCTACAAGAGACTAAACAATCCAATCAAAAAATGGGCAAAGGACCTAAATAGACACTTTTCGAAAGAGGACATTCAGAAAGCCAAGAGACATATGAAAATATGCTCAAAGTCACTAATCATCCGAGAAATGCAAATCAAAACAACAATGAGGTACCATCTCACACCTGTCAGAATGGCTATCATCAACAAATCAACAAACGACAGGTGCTGGAGAGGATGTCAAGAAAAAGGACCACTCGTGCACTGCTGGTGGGAATGCAGACTGGTGCAGCCACTATGGAAGACAGTATGGAGTTTCCTCAAAAAACTAAAAATGGAACTCCTATTTGACCACGTGATCCCACTTCTAGGAATATATCCCAAGAAAACAGAAACACCAATCGGAAAGGATACATGCACCCCTATGTTCATAGCAGTGCAATTCACCATAGCTAAGATCTGGAAACAGCCTAAGTGCCCATCAGTAGATGAATGGATTACAAAACTGTGGTACATCTACACGATGGAATACTATGCTGCTGTAAAAAAGAAGGAATTCTTACCATTTGCAACAGCATGGATGGAACTGGAGAGCATTATGCTAAGTGAAATAAGCCAGTCAATGAAGGAAAAATACCACATGATCTCACTCATTTATGGATAATAAAGACCATTATAAACTTATGAACAAAAATAGATACAGAGGCAGAGCAGCCTCGAACGGACTGTCAAACTACAGCGGGAAGGCCGGGGAGGGTTTGGGGGCAGGAGGGGAGGGTAAGAGATCAACCGAAGGACTTGTATGCATGTATATAAGCATAACCAATGGACATAAGACACTGAGGGGTAGGGGAGGCCAGAGGATTGTCAAGGGCGGGGAAAAAAGGAGACCTATGTAATACTCTTTGTAATACTTTAAGCAATAAAACAATTTTAAAAAAGATAATTAATAAACCCAGCCAGTGTATCTCAGTGGTTGAGCATCAACCTATGAACCAGGAGGTCATGGTTCAATTCCCGATCAGGGCACACGCCTGGGTTGTGGCCTCGATCCCTACTGTGGAGTGTGCAGGAGACAGTCAATCAGTGATTCTCTCTCATCATTGATGTTTCTCTCTCTTCCTCTCCCATCCTCTCTGAAATCAATAAAAATAAATTTTAAAAAATAATAATTAATAAAATTAAAGGGCTACATTAGAAAATAATTACTCAAAAAAATAACTTTAAATGTAAATTGTTTACTAGTAAATGCCACAATCAAAACAAATAGGATAGCTGAATGGATAAGAAAACATTACCCATATATCTTCTGTCTACAGCAGACCCACCTCAGAACAAAGGACTCACACAGACTGATGGTGAAGGGTTGGAAAAAGGTTTTTCAAGTGAATAGAAATGAAAAAACTGGGGTAGCAATACTTATATCTGACAAATTAGACATCAAAGTGAAGGCCATAACAAGAGATAAGGAAGGCCACTTCATAATACTAAAGGGAGCAGTTCAACAAGAAGATATAACTCTGGTAAACATATATGCACCCAATACAGGAGCACCTAAAATACATTTAAAAAAACTTCTAGAAGATATCAAGGAAGAGATTGACAGCAATACAGTCATAGCATGGGATTTTAATACCCCACTAACACCACTGGACAAATCCTCTAAAGAAAAAATCAGCAAAGAAACATCAATCCTATATGACTCACTATATCAGATGGAATTAATTGAGATCTTCAGAACTTTCCACCCCAAAGCCACAGAATATACATTCTTCTCAAGTGCACATGGGTCATTTTCAAAGATAGAGCACATATTGGGACACAAGAAAAGTCTCTTCAAATTCAAGGTGATAGAAATCATACAAAGTCTTCTCAGATCACAATGGCATAAAATTAGAAATAAACTACAATAAAGACAATGGAAAAAATATCAAACACCTGGAGGCTAAATAGCATGGTATTAAAAATGATTGGGTTACCAAAGAGATCAAAGAAGAAATAAGAAGCATCATGGAAATAAATGACAATGAAAACACAACAATCCAAAATCTATGGGACACAGTGAAAGCAATCTTGAGAGGGAAGTTCATAACTCTACAGGCCCACCTCAAAAAAAAAAAAAAAAAAAAAAAAAAAAGGAAGGAAGAAAGAAAGAAAGAAAGAAAGAAAGAAAGAAAGAAAGAAAGAAAAAATGGTAGTAAATTATCTAACCCTAAAGAGAGCAGCAAGAAAAGCCCAGCATAAGCAGAAGGAAGGATGTAATAAAGATCAGAGTAAAAATAAATGACATAGAGACCAAAACAACAACAACAACAACAACAAAAACAATACAAAAGATCAACAAAACCAAGAGCTGGTTCTTTGAAAGGATAAACAAGATAGATGAACCTCTAGCCAGGCTCACCAAGAAGCAAAGAGAGAGAACACCAATAAACAAAATCAGAAATGAAAGAGGTGAAGTAACAACCGATCCCACAGAAATACAAATAATTATGAAATAACTAGAGGCCAGGTGCACAAATTTGTGCACCATTGGGGTCCTTCGGCCTGGCCTGTGGGATCAGGCCGAAACCAGCTCTCTGACATCCCCCGAGGGGTCCTGGATTCTGTGAGGCACAGGCCAGGCCAAGGGACCCCACAATAGTGGGCAGGAAGGCACGCAGGATGTTTGCCAGCCAGGGTAGGACCACAGGAGGGCTCCACGGTGTGTCCAGCCCATCTTGCTCAGTCCAGATCAGCCAGACCAGAGCAGCAAGCTAACCTACTGGTCAGAGTGTCTGCCCCCTGGTGGTCAGTGCATGTCAAAGCGACTGGTTGACCAGCTGACTGTCTACCCCCTGGTGGTCAGTGCAGGTGATAGAAAGCAGTTGAGTGACCTTAGCATATCATTAGCATATTACGCTTTGATTGGTTGAATGGCTGACCAGACACTTAGCATATTAGGCTTTTATTATATAGGATAATATGAACAACTCTATTCCAACAAAATGGACAACCTAGATGAAATGAACATATTCTTAGAAAAATACAATCTCCCAAAACTCAATCAAGAAGAATCAAAAAACCTGAATAGGCTGATAACTACTGAAGTAATTGAAGCAGTGAAAAAAAATCTTCCAGCAAACAAAACCCCTGGTCCAATGGCTTTACAGGGGAGTTCTACCAAGCATTCAAAGAAGAACTAAAAACTATCCTCCTCAGACTAGTCCAAAAAATTCAAGAGGAAGGCACACTTCCAAGCTCTTTCTATGAAGCCAACATTACCCTAATTCCAAAACGGGATAAAGACACCACAAAAAAAGAGAACTATAGGCCAATATCCTTGATGAACACAGATGCTAAAATCCTCAATAAAATTCTAGCAAATCAGATTCAGCATTACATTAGAAAGATCATACACCATGACCAAGTGGAATTTATTTCGGTGATGCAAGGATGGAACAATATCTGCAAATAAATAAATGTGATACATGACATAAACAAAGTGAGAGACAAAAATCACTTAATCCTGTCAATCGATGCAGAAAAAGCATCTGACAAAATCCAACACCTTTTCTTGATAAAAACTCTCAGCAAAGTGGGAATAGAGGGGACATACCTCAACATAATAAAAGCTTTATATGACAAACCAACAGCCAACATCATACTCAATGGGCAAAAACTAAAACCATTTCCCCTAAGAACGTGAACAAGAGAGGGAGGCCCACTTTCACCACTCCTGTTCGATGTAGTACTGGAAGTGCTAGCCATCTACACTAATAAAAGAGAAACATGCAAAGTAACCATCACTCTGCCATTCCGCTACACCCACCAGAGCGACTATGCAAATTAACCCAACAAATATGGAGGTTAATTTGCATATGCAGGCATGGAGCGAATACTGAAGATGACTGAAGATGGTGGCGGCCTAGGAGCTGGAGTGAGCAGGAGGCTTGGGTTGCTCCTGGTGACAGAGGAAGCCAAACTTCCTGATGGCCCTGAACTCTGCTCAAGGAATGGCTGGGGGCCTGGGTCCCCGGGGCAACCCAGACTTCCAGCCCACCCTGGGCTCCGCTCAAGGAGGGGCTGGGGGCCTGGGTCGCCTGGGCTCCGCTCAAGGAGGGGATGGGGGCCTGGGCTCTGCTCAAGGAGTGGCTGGGGGCCTGGGTCGCCAGGGGCGACCCAGGCTTCCAGCTAGCCCTGGCCTCCGCTCGAGGAGCTGGTAAAAAAAGGAAGGGCTGGGAGCAACCAGAGCGGAGAAGCCAAGCCTCACTGCTGCTGCCGGACCAAAGGCCTGGGTCCCGGGTGCCGGAGGAAAACCTGGTGCCGGCAGCCAGGGGAAGGAAGGTCTATTGCGTGAATCTTCGTGCAACGGGCCACTAGTAGTGATCAGAAAAGAAGAAGAAATAAAAGGCATTCAAATTGGAAAAGAAGAAGTAAAACTGTCCTTATTTGCAGATGATATGATACTATACATAGAAAACCCCAAAGATTCCATCAAAAAACTACTAGACCTAATAAATGAATTAGGCAATGTAGCAGTATACAAATTACACACCCAGAAATCTATGGCCTTCTTATACACCAATAATAAACTCACAGAAAGAGATACTAAAAAATCAATCCCATTCACCATTGCACCAAAAAAATTAAGGTACTTAGGAATAAACTTAACTTAAGGAGGTAAAAGACCTGTACTCAGAAAACTACAGGACATTGAAAAAAGAGATAGAGGAAGATGTAAAGAAAGGGGAGAACATACCATGTTCATGGATTGGTAGAATCCACATCATTAAAATGTCCATACTACCCAAAAGCAATCAACAGGTTCAATGAAATCCCCATTAAAATTCCAATGGCATATTTCAAAGATCTAGAACAAACTCTTTAAAAATGCATCTGGAATAAAAAAGACCCCAAATAGCCACAGCAATCCTGAGAAAGAAGAACAAAGTTGGAGGGATCACAATACCAGATATCAAGCTATATTACCAAGCCACGGTTCTCAAAACTGCCTGGTACTGGCACAAGAACAGACATATACACCAATGGAACAGAATAGAGAATCCATAAATCGACACAAGCCATTATTCTCAATTAATATTTGACAAAGGAGGCAAGAGAATACAATGGAGTCTAGACAGTCTCTTCAATAAATGGTGCTGGAAAATTTGGTCAAATATATGCAAAAAAAAAATTGAAACTAGTCCACCAACTTACACCATACACAAAAACAAACTCAAAATGGCTAAAGGACTTAAATTTAAGATGGGAAACCATAAAAATACTAAAAGACTCTATAAGCAGCAAAATATCAGACATATCTCATAGCAATATCTTTACTGATACTGCTCCTAGGGCAATGGAGACAAAGAGAAAATAAGCAAATGGGACTACGTCAAAATAAAAAGTTTCTGCACAGCAAAAGAGATCATGAACAAAACAATAAGAAACCCACTGCATGGGAGAACATATTTGCCAATGTTATCTCCAATAAGGGTTTAATCTCCAACATTTACAGGGAACTCATACAACTTAACAAAAGGAATTTAAATAATCCAATCAAAAAGTAGGCAAAGGACCTAAATAGACACTTTTCGAAAGAGGACATACGATACGGAAGGTCGAGGGACATATGAAAACATGCTCAAAGTTACTAATAATCTGAGAGATGCAAATCAAAACAACAATGAGATACCCTCTCACATGTATCAGAATGGCTATCATCAACAAATCAACAAATGACAAGTGCTGGCAAGGATGTGGAGAAAAAGGAACCCTTGTGCACTGCTAGTGGAAATGCAGACTGGTGCAGCCACTGTGGAAGACAGTATGGAGTTTCCTCAAAAAACTAAAAATGTAACTGCCATTTGACCCAGTGATCCCACTTCTAGGAATATATCCCAAGAAATCAGAAACACCAATCAGAAAGGATATATGCACCCCTTTGTTCATAGCAGCACAATTTACAATAGCTAAGATTTGGAAACAACCTAAGTGCCATTCAGCAGAAGAGTGGATTAGAAAACTGTGGTACATCTACACAATGGAATACTATGCTGTTATAAAAAAGAAGGAACTTTTTCCATTTGCAACAGCATGGATGGAACTGGAAAGCATTATGCTAAGCGAAATAAGCCAGTTGGAGAAAGATAAATATCAACGATCTCACTCATATGTGGGATATAATGATCAACATAATTTGAGGAACAAAAATAGATCCAGAGACAAATGGCAGGGGATGTGTGTGGGGTGGGTGGGGTTAGAGAGCAACTAATGGACTTGTATGCATTCATATTAGCATAACCAATGGACACATCCTGGGGCAGTGGTGCTTGCTCGGGTGGGAATGGCTATGGCGGGGGGTGTCAATTGGGGAAAAAGAGACATATGTATAACTTTAGACAATAAATTAAAAAATAAAATCAGATGAAATAATTATAAAATTTAACAGAAATATAGCTGTTACTGCATTTACCTGGTTATTTCCATTATTCATCTAATGTAAGTGCTTATATATTTTTCCATTTTAATTTCATTTTTCAATTACAGTTTACATTTAATATTATTTTGTATTAGTTAAGGGGGAATACAGTGTAATTTTAGACAACTGATCAAATAGAACAAGCTATATTCAAACCTGAGCTTCAATGTTTGCAAAATAGGGCTATGAATCCCTTCTACTTCGCAAAGATTATGTGAGAATAAAGCATTAAAACCTTTTGAAAATATGTAAAACTTTGAAAATTCTAAGTTATATGAATCTCTTAAGGTTGAAGTAAATCTCTTAAAGAAAGTTGGAGAAAAATTCTGTAATAAAGCATTCATCAGCAAGAATTTCTTCTGTAGCAATTTGGCTAATTGATGTGCTTCTTTATGCCACTAGAGGGTGATCTGATTGCCTCCAAATTCGGAGTGAAAATACACAGGCACAGAAAACCATTTTGTTCTTAAAGCACATGTGCTATATGTCTTGGTATGTGATTCTGTTACTTGCTGACCCTGTTAGCTTTTCCAATATTCCTTTTCCTTCTATCCTTTGCTCCACTGGGTTTCTGTTTTGTAATGACAGCTATTATGTTTCTTTATGCTATGCACATACAGTACTAAAAGTAGGTCAATGGGAATTTAATAATTCAGACTTTTAACTTTAACCTAATTATTAATTCCAAATGAATATGGTAGTCAACCAATATAATTAATGTGTGTTTGTGTGTGTGAAGAGGTGTTGTCATTAACAATGTATAATGGTACTTTTCAAAAACACAGATGAAAATTTATGAATTTGTGGGTGAATTAGAGATTGTACTGACTATTAAAGAAGCAAAATTATAGAATTTTTGTGGTTTTAGAGTTGTGGCCTTATAACTTTAAAAATAAATCTAGTAAATTTCAGTGAAGATGAATCAAGAGATCTTGGGTTTACCAACCCCATCCCCCTCCCTACCCTACACAACCACTCAAAACTTAAACAATATAAAATCAGACAGATAGGGAGACAACCAAGGAAAACTCGTGATTGTATTAGCTAAAAGCTTGGAGGGAGTTCCAAGAATGCACAAATGGAAGAAGAACCCAAACAGAGCCGACAATTCCTTCTGAGCTGAGGAGAGAAATAAAGCTCAGAGGCTGGCAGCTGCAATGTGTGGTACAGGAAACCATTAAGGAGGGAGCTGAGCAGAGAGCTGCGATGGGTCACATGAGGCTCCAGCTGAGCCATGATCTGTGTATGCAGGAGAGGAAGTGACTCAAGGCTAGAGAAAGAAGAATAAGGAAAGAGAAGGTAGTAAAATCCCCAGTATCTACACAAAGCTGGAAGTAGTTTGTGGTTCCACTTGTTGGTAAAGCCACTGCAAGTAACATTCCCTAACAGTGTGGCTAAATTCCTTGTAAATTAAAGGCCTATTTGGTTCTGAAATAACAATATGTAAGGGAAGCAGAGACATAGAAGCAACAAACAGACTGTCCAACCTATGATGAAAGGCAGGGGGTGAGGGGTAAGAGATCAACCAAAGGACTTGTATGCATGCATATGAGCATAACCAATGAACACAGACATTAGGGGGGTGAGGGCATGTGCTGGGGGGTGGGGGTGGCCAGGGAGAGGTCAATGGGGGAAAAAGGAGACTCATATAATATTTTAAACAATAAAGAATTTAAATTAAAAAAATGTAAGGGAAATTTTAAAATAATCTAACTGATAGTAAGTAATATAATTGCAAGCCAGAAAAATAATCCAACATTATTTAAAGGAATACAACAAAATCCAGCAGGGACCAATGTAACACTCAAAATATCTGCCATTCAATCAAAAACTACCAAGCAAACAAAAAAGCCTGTGACTAATAACCAAGAAAAAGACATAAAGACATATACTGTATTATTCTCTGTATATAAAATTTTAGAAAAGATAAAACTATCATTTCAGAAAATGACCAGTGGTTGCCAGAGACCAGGAATTGGGTAGGGGGCACAGGGGATGGGGAGTCACCAGCAAATGGGCACCGGAGAACCTTGGAGTGATGGAAATATTCCATATCTTTTTAAATTATCTTTATTATTGAGAGTATTATAGATGTCCCTCATTTTGTTCCCCATTATTCTTCTCCATCTGGCTTTGGTCCCAATCCAGGCCTACATTGCACTATTGTCTGTATCCATGGGTTATGAATATGCATATACATATAAGTTCTTTGGTTAATTTCTTCCAATCCCCCAGTACCCTCTTCCTTCTGAGATTTGTCAATCTGTTCCATGGCTCTGGACCTATTTTGTTTGTCAGTTTATTTTGTTCATTAGATTCCACATATAAGTGAGATCATGTGATACTTGTCTTTCTCTCACTGGCTTATTTCACTTAGCATAGTATTTTCCAAGTCCATTGATGCTATCTCAAAAGGTAAGACGTCTTCAATTTTTACAGCTGCATAATATTTCATTGTGAAAATGTACCACAGCGTTTCCCCCCACTCATCTATTGGTGGGAACTTGGGCTGTTTCCATATCATAACTATTGTAAATAACACTGCCATGAACATAGAGATGAATATATTTTTTTTCTTATCGGTGTTTCAGGTTTCTTAGGATATATTCCTTGAAGTGGAATTACTGTGTCAAATGCCAGATCCACTTTTAATTTTTTGAGGAAACTCCATACTGTTTTCCACAGTGGCTGCACCAGTCTGCATTCCCTTTTCGCCAAATCCCCACCAGCAGTTGTTGATTTATTGATGGTAGCCATCTTTGCAGGTGTGAGGTGATATATCATTGCAGTTTTAATTGGAAAATCTCTGATGATTAGTGACTTTCAGCATTTATTCATATGTCTATTGGCCATCTGTATGTCCCCTTTGGAAAAGTGTTTACTAAGGTCCTTTGCCCATTTTTGTAATTGGATTCTTTGTCTTCCTTGTATGAGTTCTTTATATGCATCATTGACCATCTGACCGACTGATCAGCCAGTACCTATGATGCGCACTAGCAATTTAAAAATAAATGTTGACTTGCTCATGCACATATAATGCACATATAAATACATATAAAGGTCTCACTGGCGCCAATCGCATGTGTGCTTTAATTTTATAATACTATATTATATATACTATTTTGACATGTAATTTTTGCAGTAACATAATTATCATACAAATCTTTCTTCTAATTAATTTCCTTTCAATGTGCATGAATCTGTGCACCTGGCTACTAGTAGTATTATAAAATTAAAACACGCGTGTGATTGGCACCAGCAAGAGCTTTATATGTATTGCGCATGCACAAGTCAATGTTTATTTTTAAATTGCCAGTGCATGTCATATGTACTGGCTGGTTGGTTGGTCAGACTGTCAGATGGACAGTGGTCAGTAACTTAGCCTTTTATATAATAGACTAGAGGCCTGGTGCACAAAAATTTGTGCACTCGGGGGGGAGAGGGGGGTCCCTCAGCCCGGCCTGTGCCCTCTCGCAGTCTGGGACCCCTCGGGAGATAACGACCTGCTGGCTTAGGCCTGCTCCCGGGTGGCAGAGAGCAGGCCCAATCCCTAGGTGCAGCCCCTGGTCAGGCTCAGAGCAGGGCCGATTGGGGAGTTGGGGCACCGCGCCCTGTCATGCACAGAGCAGGGCGGATCGGGAGGTTGCCATGCCACCCTAACTCATGCTCAGGGTAGGGCCGATTCGGGGGTTGGGGCACTGCCCCTGTCACACTCAAGGCAGGGTCGATGGGGAGGTTGCGGCACCACCCCCTGTCATGCACAGAGCAGGGCCAATCAGGGGGTTGGGGCACTGCCCCCTGTCACTCACAGAGCAGGGCCCATCGGGGGGGTTGGGGCTCCGTACCCTGTCACGCACAGAGCAGGGTCGATCAAGGGGTTGGGGAGCTCCCCCCGTCACGCACAGAGCAGGGCCAATCAGGGGGTTGAGGAGCTCCCCCCTGTCACTCACAGAGTAGGGCCGATAGGGGAGTTGGGGCACCGCCCCCTGTCACACACAGAGCAGGGCAGATCAGGGGGTTGGGGCGCCGCACCCTGTCACACTCAGGGCAGGGCCGATGGGGAGGTTATGGCTCTACCCGTCACACTCAGAGCAGGGCCCGTGGTGGGAGGGGGTTGGGGCGCCGCCCTCTATCACCCACAGAGCAGGGCCGATCAGGGGGTTGGGGCGCCGCACCCTGTCACACACAGAGCCGCAGGGCGATCAGGGGGTTGGGGAGCTCCCCCCTATCAGGCACAGAGCAGGGCTGATCAGGGGGTTGGGGCGCCTTCCCCTGTCACGAACAGAGCAGGGCAGATAGGGAGGTTGTGGCCCCGCCCCCTGTCACACACAGAGCCGCAGGGTGATCAGGGGGTTTGGCGCTGCCCCCGTCACACTGATCCCGGTGCCGGGAGGCCTCGCGGCTCTGCTGATCCCGGTGCTGGGAGGCATATTACCCTTTTACTATATAGGATAGAGGCCTGGTGCACAGGTGGGGGCTGGCTGGTTTGCCCTGAAGGGTGTCCCGGATCAGGGTGGGGGTCCCGCTTGGGTGCCTGGCCAGCCTGGGTGAGGGGCTGATGGCTGTTTGCAGCTGGTCACACCCCCTTCAGGGTGGGGGTCCCCACTGGTGTGCCTGGCCAGTCTGGGTGAGGGGCTGAGGGCCGTTTTCAGGCTGGCGGGTGACTGAAGCTCCCAACCGCTCCTTTTTTTTCTTTTTTTTTAAATTCTGGGCCAACTTTAGCTCTGAGGCTTGGCTCCAGCTCTGAGGCCTCGGCTGCTGAAAGCAGGTATCTGGTTTGTTTGGGTTCTATAATTGTAACACTGTTGTGGTCCTGCTCACTCCAGCTCTGAGGCCTTGACTGCTGAAGCAGGGATCTGCATTTGTTCTATAATCGAAACACTGTTTCAACTCCAGCTCTGAGATCCGGCTGGCTGAAGCAGGTTTCTGGGGTTTTGTTTAGCTTCTATATTTGTAACAATGTTTCAAACTGCAAGCTCAGAGGCCGGCAGCAGCAGGCGGGGAATGTTGGCTTCCTCTGTCACTGGAGCAAGCAAGCCTCCTGTTAGCTTCAAGCTGTCTGGCTGCCGGCCGCCATCTTGGCTGGCAGTTAATTTGCATATCACTCTGATTAGCCAATGGGAAGGGTAGCGGAGGTACGGCTAATTACCATGTTTCTCTTTTATTAGATAGGATATTGAGTTGAATCTATAGATTGTTTTGGGTAGATCAGGCAGCTTGTAGGAAGGGGGTCAGGCACATTCTCTCCTTCAAGTGCCTCAGCTCTGCCTGGCTTTCTGGCATCCCCCACTGCCACCTCAAGCAGGAGAGAATAAAAAACTAAAAATAACTAAAAAAATAAATCAGCCCACTTGGCACTCCACTCTTTCAGTGCCGCTGCCCCATTCCCACCCCCACCCCCTCCCGGACAGGTCCTCTTCCCAGGCTCCAACCAAACCAAGTGTCCTCACTGCCAGAACCAGCCTCAGGGCTTCAGATTTTCCAGCCCAGAGCTGCAGGGCAGGGTATAACCAGCCATTGCACAGGGTGTGTAAGGGGGGCCTCCCATGCTCTCAAGTTGGGTAGGGCCTCCTTCCAGGGCCCCATTGTTCAGTCTCCATCAGGCTCTCCATTGAAAGTTTCTCTAGATAGTAAAGGTCCCTCAGGATCACTGATGGGTGTGCCTGTCAGACATCTCTGCTGGCCCTGAGACCCACTGCATGGCTCCCCTCTTCAGATTCAGATTGGGGTAACTCCCCAAATGGGATGGTGGGGGTGCTTACCCTGCTCCTGCCAGCTAGCTCAGCCTCGGGCTCCGGCCCCTGCACTTCCAATGAGCCCCCACAGCCAGCAATGTCCTGGCCACCTATCTTCTCAGGGTGTTCTGGGCTCTGTGGCCTATCCACACTTTACTCACTTTCCTTCTAGTCTGCTGATCCAGTGGTGCATGGCGCTGGGGAGGCAGCTGCCCTCTCTGTGCCAACACTGCAGCTCCTAGACCCTGACTTCTGGCCAGCCTGGGTGAGGGGCTGATGGCTGTTTGCAGCTGGTCACACCCCCTTCAGGGTGGGGGTCCCCACTGGGGTGCGTGGCCAGCCTGGGTGAGGGGCTGATGACCGTTTGCAGGCTGGCCACACCCCCTGATGACCCAACCTCCCAGCCTCTCCTTTTTTTACTTTTTCAGAGCCTCCTTGAGCGGAGGCCATGGTGGGCTGGAAGCAGATATATGGGATTTATTTATCTTCTATAATTAAAACTTTGTAGCCTTGAGCGGAGCCCAAGCTTGGCTTCCTCCATCCCCAGGGGCAACCCTAGCCTCCTGCTCGCTCCAGCTCCATGGCCACAGCCATCTTAGTTGGGTTAATTTGCATACTCACTCCTGATTGGCTGGTGGGTGTAGCAGAGTGATGGTTAATTTGCATGTTTCTCTTTTATTAGTGTAGAAGTCAAAACTTATGAAAATGCACTTAGAATTGTAGTTTTATTTTATGTTGTTACACTTTAGTAAAGTTGATTAAAAATATTGAATTAAGTGCAAATTCCAAAGAAATATTTTAATGAAAATATAATAATTATGTGTAAACAAAAATACATATTTTTCTGTATTTAGTTGCTGTTTCTGAAATGATTGAGCTTCTTTACCAATTTTTATTCCAGTTCAATAAAATTTAGCATAATTATTATCCTCATAAACTCAAAAGTTATTCCAATTAAAAAGTTACACTGATTATATTAAAATAGTAGAGTGACTCAATACTCTATTCTTTTTTTAACTTATTTATTTTTTATTGATTAAGGTAGTATTACAAATGTGTGGTTATCCCCCCAATGCCCCCCACCCCCCAATTCTGCCCTCAACTTCACCCTCACCCTCTGTTGTCTGTGTCCATTGGTTATACTTATATGCATGCATACAAGTCTCTTGGTTGATCTCTCCCCCTTACCCCCATCCTCCCCTACCTTCCCTCTGAGTTTGAGCATCTGATCAATGTTTCCCTGTCTCTGGATCTGTTTTTGTTCATCAGTTTATGTTGTTCATTATAATTCACAAATGAGTGAGAGCATGTGATATTTATCTTTCTCTGACTGGCTTATTTCACTTAGCATAATACTCTCCAGCTCCATCCATGCTGTTCCAAGTGGTAGGAGTTCCTTCATTTTACAGCAGCATAGTATTCTATTGTGTAGATGTGCCACAGTTTTTTAATCCACTCTTCTGCTGATGGGCACTTAGGCTGATTCCAAATCTTAGCTATGGTAAATTGTGCTGCTATGAACAAAGGGGTGCATATATCCTTTCTGATTGGTGTTTCTAGTTTCTTGGAATATATTCCTAGAAGTGGGATCACTGGGTCAAATGGGAGTTCCATTTTTAGTTTTTTGAGGAAACTACATACTGTTCTCCACAGTGGCTGCACCAGTCTGCATTCCCACCAGCAGTGCACAAAGGTTCCTTTTTCTCCACATCCTCGCCAGCACTTGTTGTTTGTTGATTTGTTGATGATAGTCATTCTGACAGGTGTGAGATGGTACCACATTGTGGTTTTGATTTGCATTTCTTGGATGATTAGTGACTTTGAGCATGTTTTCATATGTCTCTTGGCCTTCCTTCTGTCTTCTTTCGAAAAGTATCTCTTTAGGTCTGTTGACCATTTTTTTTGATTGGGTTGTTTATCTTCCTTTTGTTAAGTTGTATGAGTTCCCTGTAAATGTTGGAGATTAAACACTTATCGGTGATAACATTGGCAAATATGTTCTCCCATGCCGTGGGCTTTCTTGTTGTTTTGTTGATGGTTTCTTTTGCTGTACAAAAGCTTTTTATTTTGATGTAGACCCATTTGTTTATTTTCTCTTTAGTTTCCAATGCCCTAGGACAGGGGTGGAAAACCTTTTTGTGAGTGCGTGCCAAAACCAGCAAAATCTCTGACTCAAAATTCTTCTGCGTGCCAACCCTAATTTTTTGAGAACATGTTACACCTACTTGATTTCTCTTAAGGTGTACATATGTGAAGAACCTTGAAGAAATAATAAAATTCATTTGAACAACAAAAACACAGTATATGATGATGAAAAATACATTTATTTTTTAATGTATACATGTACACTGATAGTCTGACAGAAAACTTTATGACTCCGTTTGATATTATCAGTGGGACTTTTGCTGCTGCATCACTGATGACAGAAATTTTACATCAGGTTTATATTTCGTGACCTTCAGAGATATGCACGAGCTACTACTTTCATCCGTCAGGCTACTCCTATTATGAGACTTAGCAAAATTCATCACTGAGATAAAAGATTCACAAGCGTATGTGGATGAAACCAAAACACTGGTCGGATCTAGGAAGGCAGGGAGAGTTAAGGCAGAGGCATAGAAATTGCTCTTCCCCTCTCTCGTCAATCCATGTCTATGGTCTTTAAGATAACTTGTTATGAAAAATTATTTATTTATCTAAGATGCACCTACACTGAATTTATCTGAAAAATTAAAAAGTTGATATTAAGAAAAAAATTGTAAATGGAAGATTATAAGAGAGGGTTTCGCGTGCCAGGAAAAGTTACTGGCGTGCCATGTTTGGCACACGTGCCAGGGGTTGCCCACCCCTGCCCTAGGAGCTGTATCAGTGAAGAAATTGCTTCAGCATATGTCTGAGATTTTGCTGCCTGTGGATTCCTCTTGTATTTTTATGGTTTCCAATCTTACATTTAAGTCCTTTATCCATTATGAGTTTATTTTTGTGTATGGTATAAATTGGTGATCTAATTTCATTTTCTTTTGCATGTATCTGTCCAATTTCCCCAACAGCATTTATTGAAGAAACTGTCTTGACTCCATTGTATTTCCATGGCTCCTTTGTCAAATATTAATTGAGCATAGTGGTTTGGGTCAATTTCTGGGTTCTCTATTCTACTTCATTGATCTATATGTCTGTTCTTGTGCCAGTACCAGGCAGTTTTGAGAACAGTGGCTTTGTAATACATCTTGATATCTGGTATTGAGATCCCTCCTACTTTGTTCTTCTTTCTCAGGATTGCTGCAGCTATTCAGGGTCTTTTTTTATTCCAGATGAATTTTTGGAAAGTTTGTTCTAGGTCTGTGAAATATGCTGTTGGTATTTTAATGGGGAGTGCATTGAATCTATAGATTGCTTTGGGTAGTATGGACATTTTAATGATGTTGATTCTACCAATCCATGAACATGGTATGTTCTTCCATTTGTTTATGTCTTCTTCTCTCTCTTTTTTCAACGTTCTGTAGTTTTCTGAGTAGAGGTTTTTTACCTCCTTAGTTAAGTTTATTCCTAGGTATCTTAATTTTTTTTTGTACAATGGTAAATGGGATTGTTTTTTTAATCTCTCTTTCTTTAAGTTCACTGTTGGTGTATAAAAATGCCATTGATTTCTTGGCATTACTTTTGTATCCTGCTACATTGCTGAATTCATTTATTAAGTCTAATAATTTTTTGATGGAGTCTTTGAGGTTTTCTAAATATCATGTCATCTGCGATTAATGACAATTTTACTTCTTCTTTTCCAATTTGGGTACCTTTTATTTCTTTTTCTTGTCTGATTGCTGTGGCTAGCACTTTCAGTACTATGTTGAACAGGAGTGGTGAAAGTGGGCATCCCTGTCTTGTTCCTGTTCTTTTTTTTTCAGTGAATAGCATGTACTTTTATTTATAATGGCAGGGGACAAACATGAATAAAGCTTCAAATTGACGTGTTCACATTAATATCATTCCTTAAGGACTTGAGAACATAGAATTGGACAAAAAAAAGTCAGTTATCTGTGACTGCTTTTTTATTACCAAAATATATTAACCTTTCACCCTAGAGACTGCGAAAGGAATGTTAAGTTAATCTTGTAATTCTAGAACAAACTTCATAATAAGGGATTCTTAAGTTTGCAGAGTGTGGGATAAAAGGTGATAAAATCATTTAAGACAGTGTTTCTCAATTAGAACTACTTTCACAGACATTCTTGGGAGAGGGAGGGTTTGCAAGATTTTTATGGTAATGTTTTAAATTTAACTTTTGTTCATCATCTAAACAAATTCATACACACTTGTGCAGGAGTACCTGGGCGATCATCTCACCAAACAGTGTTGCCACATGATCACAGCATCTGCACGTGTAGCTCTGAGCTTTGTAGACCAAGTAAAGACCCACTGTGCTTAATGTTTCATGTGACACTTCTCACATTGGCCCTCAGACCCTTCCCAGAATTGTTGAGCATTTCCTATGACCTCTATGAGTTGTCAAGTTTAAGAACACGATTTCAGAGCAGTGATTCTCAAGATAGGATGGGGGAGACACATGAAGTTTGGAAAAGCACATTTTAAATACCTATTGATTTCAAAATACAAACTATAAATTCAAACTCCACAAACTAATTTTTGGGCAGTAGTGTAAAATTAACTATCAGTTCATCCTAGGGAGCCTGGGGTAAACTGTTTGGGAAACACTGGCTTAGAGGTAGGAGTCCTGGCCACGAACGATAGTAAGAACCACGTGCAAAAGAAAAAGAACTTTTTTGGGTCAATGAAGGAATCCTGAGCTATAACTTGTCACGGTCTATTGAAACCCACAGGCCAATCCGGAAGAAACCCGAGATGTCCATCCACCATCTCAGACCTGTGGTTTGTGGCAAGTGGGTCCACTTTCAATGGAGTTGAAAGAAGAAAAGCCTGTTTTTGCTGAGAACTCCCATTTTTTTGGTTTAGATATTTCAGAAGATTAAGTAATCAGTTGCTGGGTAAAGGGAACTGTTCTTAAGGGAAAATGATGTTGGCTATAGGTTTGTCATATAAGGCTTTTATTATGTTGAGGTATGATCCTTCTATTCCCACTTTGCTGAGCATTTTTATCAGAAAAGTGTGTTGGACTTTGTCAAATGCCTTTTCTAGATCAATTGATATGATTATGTGATTTTTGTCTCTCAATTTGTTTATATGATGTATCACGTTTATTGATTGGCAAATATTGTACCAGCCTTGCATCCTGGAATAAATCCCACTTGGTCATGGTGTATGATCTTTCTAATGTAATGCTGGATCCGATTTGCTAGAATTTTGTTGAGGATTTTAGCATCTATATTCATCATGGATATTGGCCTGTAATTCTCTTTCTTTGTGGTGTCTTTATCTGGTTATGAGATTTGGGTAATGCTGGCTTAATAGAAAGAGGTTGGAAGTGTTCCTTCCACTTGAATTTTTTGGAATAGTCTGAGAAGGATTGGTTTTAGTTCTTTGAATGTTCAGTAAAACTCCCCTGTGAAGCCATCTGTTCCGGGGCTTTTGTTTGTTGGAAGCATTTTGATTACTGTTTCAACTTCATTAGTAGTTATCAGCCTCTTCAGGTTTTTAGAATCTTCTTGATTGAGTTTTGGAAGCTTGTGTTTTTCTAGGAATGTGTCCATTTCATCGAGGTTGTCCAGTTTGTTGGAGAAGAGGTGTTCATAGTATTTTTTGACAATCCTTTGTATATCACTGGAGTCAGTTGTTACTTCACTTCTTTCATTTCTGATTTTGTTTATTTGGGTCCTCTCTCTTTTTTTCTTGGTGAGCCTGGCTAGAGGTTCATCAATCTTGTTTATCCTTTCAAAGAACCAGCTCTTGGTTTCATTGATCTTTTGTATTGTACTTTTGGTCTCTATGTCATTTATATCTGCTCTGATCTTTATTATCTCCTTTCTTCTGGATACTGTGGGCTTTTCTTGTTGCTCTCTTTCGAATTCTTTAAGTTGCAGGGTTAGATAATTTATTACCATTTTTTCTTGTTTTTTTGAGGTAGGCTTGTAGAGCTATGAACTTCCCTCTTAGGACTGCTTTCATTGTGTCCCATAGATTTTGGATTGTTGTGACTTCATTGTCATTCATTTCCAGGATGCTTTTTATTTCTTCTTTGATCTCTTTGGTAACCCAATCATTGTTTAATAGCATGCTATTTAGCCTCCAAGTGTTTGATTTTTTTTCATTGTTTTTATTGTAGTTGATTTCTAGTTTTATGCCTTTGTGATCTTAGAAGATGCTTTTTATGATTTCTAGTCTCTTTAATTTGAGGAGACTTTGCCTGTGTCCTAATATGTGGTCTATCTTTGAAAATGACCTGTGTGTACTGGAGAAGAATGTATATTCTGTGGCTTTGGGGTGAAATATTCTGAAGACGTCAATTAAATCCATCTGATTTAGTGAGTCATTTAGGATTGCTGTTTCCTTGCTGATTTTTTGTTTAGAGGATTTTTCCAGTGGTGTCAGTGGGGTATTAAAGTCCCCTACTATGACTGTATTGCTATCGATCTCTCCCTTTATATCTTCCCAAAGTTGTTTTATGTATTTGGGTGTTCCTGTATTTGGTGCATATGTTTACCAGAGTGATATATTCATGTTGGATTGCTCCCTTTAGTAATATGTAGTGGCCATCCTTATCTTTTGTTATGGCCTTTACTTTCAGGTCTATTTTGTCAGATATAGATATTGCAACCCCAGCTTTTTTCTCATTTCCATTTGTCTGAAAATTTTTTTTCCATCCCTTCACCATCAGTCTGTGTGAATCTTTTGTTCTGAGATGGGTCTCTTGCAGACAGCAAATATATGGGTCGTATTTTCTTATCCACTCAGCTACCCTATGTCTTTTGATTGGGGCATTTAATCCATTTATGTTTAATGTTATTATTGAAAAGTACTTGTTTGTGGTCATTTTTATTCTTAATGTTTGTGTTTCTTCTTGTCTTGGGGCATTTAATCCATTTATGTTTAATGTTATTATTGAAAAGTACTTGTTTGTGGTCATTTTTATTCTTAATGTTTGTGTTTCTTCTTGTCTTTCTGTTTCTTCTTTTTACAGCAGTCCCCTTAGCATTTTTTGCATTGCTGGCTTGGTGGTAATAAACTCTCTTAGCCCTTTTTTGTCTGTGGAGCTCCTGATTCCACCTTCAATTTTGAATGATAGCTTTGCTGAGTATAGTATTCTGGGATTCAGTCCCTTGTTTTGCATCACTTTGCATATTTCATTCCATTCCCTTCTGGCCTGGTGTGTTTCTGTTGAGAAATCCATCGATATTCTAATAGGAGATCCCTTGTATGTAACTTTCTGTCTCTCTCTGGAAGCTTTTAAGATTCATCCTTTGTCGTTGATATTTGCCAATTTAATTATGATATGTCTTGGTGTTGGTATTTTGGGGTTCATCTTGTTTGGGACTCTATGTGATTCTTGCACTTGATTATTTTTTTTTCTTGCAAATATCGGGGAATTTTCTGTCATTATTTCTTCAAACCGGTTTTCTATTCCTTGCTTCCCTTCCTGTCCTTCCTGTATCCCTATTATGCGGATGTTGTTTCGTTTTGTATTGTCCTAAAGCTCCCTTAGGCTTGCCTCTTGCTTTTTAAATTTTTTTTCCAGTTGCTGCTGTGTTTGTGTGATTTTTGTGATTTCACAAGATACCTTGTCTTCTAGCTTGCTGATGCAGTCCTCAGCCTCTTCTAGTCTCCTGTTTAAGCCTTCCATTGTGTTCTTTATTGCAGCAATGTCATTCTTCATTTCCTCTTGGTTTCTTTTCATATTGGTTACATTCTTATTCAGCTCCTTATAATTCTCATTTAGTTGTATGTATTTGTCTTTGAATTGCATGTATTTGTCATCCAGCTTTTGAGCACCCTTATAACCATTACTCTGAATTCTTTCTCTGAGAAGTTACTTGCCTCCATTTCATTTAACTCCCTTTCTGGTGATCTCTCTTTTTCTTTCCTTTGGGGATTGCTTTTTTGTCTCCCCATGTTTTGCTGTAACGTTATAATTTTTTCTGTGTCCTAGATCTGACTGCTTTTCTATCCAGGTTCTTTTGGGGATGATGCTGCTGGTGTGATCTCTTGGGTCTTTGTAATCTAGCATATCTCCCTACTTGAGCTATTTGGGTTTTCTTGATGTAGGCCTGCAAGCTGGAAAGGCGCAACTGTGGTGTCCAGATGTCAGCAGCCGGGGAGGGCGATGTCCCAATTTTTGCTGCCTTGCATCCTTAGTTGGAATCACATGTGCCCAGTGGGGGCTCACAGAGGTACCCAGGAGCTGTCTGTCAGGGTGGTGGGGCTCAGGAGGCCTGCGCTCTGGAAAGGCTTGGCTGTGGTGTCCAGAGTTCTGTAGCTATAGGGTGAGAAGTCTCAGTTTTTGCTGCTGCTTCCTTGGTTGGATACATGCTCACCCAATGGCAGCTCACAGGGGTACCCATGATGTGTTTGCCAGTGTGGCGCACTGATGCACTCTGAAGGGCCCTGGCTGAAGCCAAGCGATCGAGGCATCTGTGGGCAGGTATCCAGGACGAGGGTATTCAGAATTTCTACTGCTGGGGCAGTGCATCCTTGTTTGGATAAGAGAGCGCCCAGCGGGCTGCCCATGGAGCAGTGGGTTCAGGAGGCTTGCGTGCTGGAAAAGTGCCACTATAGTGTCCAGAGTTCTACAGCTGTGGGATGGGAAGACTCACTTTTTGCTGCTGTGTCTGTGGTTGGATACACGCGCTCCCAGTGTCAGCTCATGGGGTACCTGTGGTGCGTTTGCAGCGCAGAGCTCTGACACACCCTGAGGGACCCTGGCGCTGAAGTTGTGTGACAGTGTCTGTGAGAAGTTATTCAGGAAGAGTCCATGCAGAATTTCCCTGTGGGGCAGTGCGCCCCCGTTTGCACAATATCGCACCCAGCGAGGGCTCGAGTGGCTCCCAAGAGCTGCCTGTGGGGTGGTGGGTTCTGGAGGCCTGCTGGCTGGAAACGTGCGTCTGTGGAGGTGCATTTGTGGAGGTGCATTTGTGGCGGCGTGGAGCTCTGACATACCCTGAGGGGCCCTGGTGCTGAAGTTGTGCGATGGTGTCTGTGGGCAGTAATTCAGGAAGGGTGATTTCAGAATTTCTACTGTGGGGCAGTGTGCCACTGTCTGTACAATATAGCACCTAGCAAGTGCTCACAGTGGCTCCCAGGAGCTGCCTGTGGGGTGTTGGGCTCCGGATGCCTGCATGCTGGAAACGCGAAACTATGGTGGTGCATTTTTGGCGCGGAGCTCTGATGCACCCTGAGAGGCCCTGGCGCTGAAGTTGTGCAACAGTGTCTGTGGGCAGTTATTCAGGAAGAGTGAATTCAGGATTTCTACTGTGGGGCAGTGCGCCCCCGTTTGCACAATATCACACCCAGGGGGGCTTGCAGTGACTCCCAAGAGCTGCCTTGGGGTGGTGGGCTCCAGATGCCTGCACGCTGGAAACGCGTGACTGTGTTGTTGGAGGTCTGCCACTGGGAAGGGGGAAGCTGCACTTACTGCTGCAGGAGTGGTGCACCTTTGGAGGTGGAGGTCCTAGGGTCTATGGGTGGAGCAGCAGGATTTTGGCTGGAGTGGCTGCTGGGTCGAGGGCAGTGTCCAAGGGCTGTCTGGGTGGTGGTGTTGATGAGTTCCTAGACAAGGCCGCTCTCCCCATCAAGATAACGTGGGCTTTGTGACCGAGTCCCGCAGCCCGGGAGTGTCCATGGTGGTGGTAGGTGCTCCCTGTCCAGGAGAGTCTGGTCTGCCAGCCCCTGCTACTCCTTTCGGATTTAACTGTCCCTCACTCACTCACACACACATCACACGCATCCACACACTCTCCTTTCACCCTCTCACTCACTCACATCCTCTCCTTCACCTCAGTCCTGCCAGCCGCTATCTTTTTTCTCAATTTTTTAATTGGTTAAAAAAATTCAAATTTCAATTCTAATGATTGTTTTTATACTACTTTTGAATAACACCAAACTCATGTTCAGTTCATTTATATTTCACTTTTTACAGCTTTTCCTCATTATGTGTCTTAGTTTGAAATAGAATAAAAAGCCTAGAAATTACAGTCTAACATAAATGTATTCAGTTGATTACTTCTATTTTTTCATATTAAAATCATGACTAAATATTAGTGCCTAATTTATTTTAGTCCACAGTCTTATTAAAATCCTCATGGGGGATAAAGAAAGGAGAAAGAGTTACTAAAACAATAGATACAATCAGAGTTACCAGAAATTTGTCTGACTAAATTAAAATTCTTCCTGACTGAAGCAATGTGGTATTGAGGCTAACAACACAGGTGAACAGGCAGGTAATAGATAGGTATTCCTACTTATATTACACTATATAGACTTACTTTAGAGATATGGGCTTTGCTAACAAGAGTAATTGCTCATCTTTTTACCCTAATTCCTATAAACCTGCAGCCTCTTCTGACAGTCAACAAAGAGCTTCTTTCTGGCACAATCAAGGTTTTGTTTTTTTTCCATTATGTTCTCCACTCTGAACTTCTTTAACATTTCCATCTATTGGGACCTTCATTCTCTGCATTTGTTGGCTGACCATAGTTGCAAGTAATAGAAATTGGCATAGTGGAAATAGGTGATTGTCATTAACTGAGCTGAGGCCAATAGTAGAATGGATACAGATTTTAAAAACACTCTGATTGTTTTTATGGGTGTGGTATCCATCATATACAAAAGCCCCCCCACCGCCCAATCAAATATACAAGGCATGGGTGGTGGGGGCCATGCTAGCAGTCTGTGTACCATTGGTTTTGGAACATACTTGACTTATTTTTTCAAATATTCTCTTTTGTCCTATTTCTGAAACTCCATATGTCAGGCTTTTCACCATGCCCCATTTTATTTTACCATTTCTCTACTATTTTATATCTTTTTCATCTCTGTTCTGAAGTCCTAGTACTCTTGCTTACATAATATATGGAACACTATTCTCTCTTGAATGTCTAATCTGCTATCAAACTCATCAATAAAATGGTAAATTTCACTTATTTTTTTATGTGTAAAATTTCCATTTATAAAATAATCCTATATAATAAAAATGTAGTAGGCAAATTGTCCCCTTGACCAGGAGTTTGTCTAAGAGTTCGACCAGGGAGCAGGGCCGGCTGGGGGAAGGGAGGGAGGCCCCTGCTGGCAGCCGGCAGCCACTAGGTACCCATTCGTGCACTGGGCCTCTAATACATAATATTTAAGTGTGTTTCTTGTAATTATCACTTAATTGGTTATTTATTCTTTATCTAGACTAGAGAATGTGTTTTTATTCATTTTAGAGAGAGAAGCCATTGGTCAATTGCCTCCCTCCACAGATTGAATGTGCAACGTAGGTAAGCGCCCTGACCTAGAATCAAACCTGTAACCTTTTGGTATATGGAATGATGCTCCAATCAGTTGAGCCACTCAGCCAAGGCTGGTTCTTGATTGTTGTTGTTGCTGTTAATCCTCACCCAAGGATATTTTCTTTTTTATTTTTAGAGAGGGTGGAAGGGAAGGGGAGAGACACACAGAGAGAAACATCAATGTGAGAGAGACACATCGATTGGTTGCCTCCCACATGCATCTGACCAGGGCCAAGGATTGAGCCTCACCTGCAACCAAGGTACATGCCCTTGCCAGAACCAAACCAAAAACCCATCAGTCCACAGGCTGACACTATCCACTGAGCCAAACCAATTATGGTGGGTTCTTGATTTTTTAATCCTACTTGATATGTTTGTACTTAAAGATGGCATTTCCTATTCATTTGCCACATTTCTATTTGCTTTGGTTACTCTTAAACAAAATTATCATTAATATCAAATTACTACTGATAAAATATGGAACCTGAAAACTATGATTTTTATTACTAAATACCCATCCTTAGTGCTATTGTTATAATATGTAATATTTATTTATATAAACTTGCACATATTGTGCTACATTTTGTTTTATTCATATCTTTCAAAAAACTAAGAAAATTTTAAATTTTATTCATTTTACATTAACCCATATTAAAATTTTCATAACTGTTCTTTGTAAAGTTGAGTTGCCATCTGACATAATTTCCCTTCATCTGAAAAACTTCCTTTAGAATTTCTTTTTTTTAAATATATTTTTATTGATTTCAGAGAGGAAGGGAGAGGGAGAGAGAGATAGAAACATCAATGATGAGAGAGAATCATTGATTGGCTGCCTCCTGCATGCCCCACCCTGGGGATCGAGCCCACAACCCAGGCATGTGTCCTAGACCAGAATCGAACCTGGG
>NW_005871067.1:7023277-7026040 GCF_000147115.1 Myotis lucifugus | reverse complement strand
GCCCCCCACTGCCAGCCTGCTAACCCCCAACTGCCACCCCTGCCGGCCTGCTTGCCCCCAACTGCCCCCCCTGCCAGCCTGCTTGCCCCCAACTGCCCCCCCTACTGGCCTGCTCGCCCCCAACTACCTCCCCTCCTGGCCTGATCACCCCTAACAGCCTCTGCCTCAGCCTCACCACCATGGCTTTGTCCAGAAGGTCTCCCAGTCTAATTAGCATATTACCCTTTTATTAGTATAGATGTACAGGGTGGGACAAAAGTAGGTTTATAGTTGTTCTATAGGAAATGATACAGTAATTAATAAATAACACAAGAATAAACTCTGTTTCATATATTCACAACTGTAAACTTACTTTCCCCCCACCCTGTATATTCCTTTTGTATTTCTCTTTAAATTTTTGAAAGCATACACATGTATATTGCATAGTTGCTGCTTTGAAGTCTGCATCTACTCCCACTTGGAGACAGTCTCTTATTCACTGCCTTTTCCCTAAGTATAGGTACACATTTGGTGTCTTTTATTGTATGTCTAATAATTTGGGGTTGAAAACTTGGCATTGTAGACAATATATTGTAGCAATTCTGTATTCTATTGTGTTCTGATACTGTTTTAGTTATCGTGGGTTTGGACTCAAATTTCAAACCTTGTCTCCCTCTCCCTACTCCCAGAGTGCAGCTGTCATACTGCATATCTGTTTCTATAGCTCTCAACTGCTATTTTTGTAGTGCAACTCCCTGCGGGGGGGGTGGGGATGGGGTGGGGGGTGGGGAGGGTCTTCATTAGGCCCCTGCTTGTTTCATGGTCAGCAATGGATTTGAGTAAACTTATCATTATACTTGGGAGTTTCCCTCTTTGTGGTTTTCCTTCTAATTTCAAGCTGTTATGAAATCCTGTGTTTTGTCCTTTGACTTCTCAAGCTTTTAATGGTTCAGATGGCTGTGTACAGTGTTGGGTGCACTCAATGAAAAAGCAGCCAACTCACAACTATTACCAGATAAACTATGTCTTTCAAAGGTAGATTATAGTAGCCATCTGCTTTTCTGGTACCATTTTTTATCTCATGTCCCACATAGCTGCTGAAATATCTTCTCTGCTTTCCTTCTTTTTAACATCTATCTTAGCCTCAGTTTCTTAGTCTCCCTAACCATAAAACTAATGATTTTCAAAAGCTCCAAGGGAAACAGTAGCACAATGTATCAGGTTTACCCACATAATCTCCCTTGTCCCTCTGATATTGACTCCTTGGTGTTTACACTTTTTCTCAGTGGGAGAACGGTTTTGTTAAAAGTGGAATTCCTAAGGCATTGTTTTGAACTATCTTCTTGGATCCCATACTTATTTCCTCTATCCACTTATGATTTCTAAGTCAGGAAAAGATGGAAATTTGTCTCTCTTTTTCTCCTCTTCATACCATTTTAGGTGTATAGTTGTATGAGATGTCAAATGTACATACCCATGTAAGTATGACCACATCCAATATGTAAAAAACTTCGATTTTCCCAAAATGTTCCTTCATGACTATTAGCAGTCAGTTTCACCCAAGCTTGCTCTGAGAAACTAATGATATGGTTGATATCAATACAGAGAATTTTTGCAAGAAATTCCTATAAATGAATTCATATAGCATGTGGTCATTTGTGTCTATCTTTCACTTATGTTCACCCATGTTGGGTTATATATCATTAGTTTCTTCATGTGATTTTTAGTGACAGGGCTCTCAAATATTTTATTAATTCATCTAAAATGTTTAATATATTAAGGTAACATTTTGTTTTTTAATGCCAGTATTAAAATGCTAGTATATTGACTTACAATTGGTATTTATTTTTTATTTTTTTGGCTTAAAACACAGAGATTTATTTATTTTTATTAAATTTATTGGGGTGACATTGGTTAATAAGATCATATAGGTTTCAAGTGTACATTTCTATGTTACAAGATCTGTATATCACACATTGTGCTCACCACCCAGAGTCAAATCATCTTTTGTCACCATATATTAGGACCCCTTCACCTCCCCATTCACTTCCATCTGGCAACCACCACACGAGTTTATATTTTATATCCCACATATATGTGAAATCATATGGTTCATAACTTTTAAGGACTGACTGACTTATTTCACTTAGCATAATAATCTTTTTTTAGTTTAATTTAATTTTTTAAATTAGAGTTGAGGTACAGTATAGTTTCAGGTGCACAACTCAGTGATTGGACATTTATATAAGTTATTCAGTGACAACCGATAAATCTAGTACAATCTAGCACCATACATAGTTATTATAATATTATTGACTATATTTCCTATGCTGTACTTTAGATCCCCATGACTATTCTGTACCTGCTAATTTGCACTTCTTTTCCTTTTTTTTGAATACTTACTGTTGAAAGTACTACATATTCCCCCCTTTATCCCCCATTGTCCTCTCTCAGGCTGCCCTCGCCCCCAGCCCAGGCCTTCACCTTCCTGTTGTCTGTGTCCAATGGTTATGCTTATATGCATGGAAGTTCTTTGGTTGATCTCTTACCCACCCCCCAAACCCCCTATCCCAACGCCATACTCCGCTGCCTTCCCTCTGTGGTTTGATGGTCTGTTCAATGCTTCTACGTCTCTAGATCTATTTTTGTTCATCAGTTTATGTTGTTCATTATATTTCCACAAATGAGTGAGATCAGGTGATATTTATCTTTCTCTGACTGGCTTAGTGCCCTTAGCATAATGCTCTCCAGGTCCATTCATGCTATTGCAAATGGGAAGAGTCC
>NW_005871067.1:6865400-7023177 GCF_000147115.1 Myotis lucifugus | reverse complement strand
GAGTTCTTTCTTTCTTTCTTTCTTTCTTTCTTTCTTTCTTTCTTTCTTTCTTTCTTTCTTTCTTTCTTTCTTTCTTTCTTTCTTTCTTTCTTTTTTTACAGTAGCATAGTTATCCATTGTGTAATGTACCACTGTTTTTTAATCCACTCATCTGCTGATGGGCACTTAGGCTGTTTCCAAATCTTAGCTATTATAAATTGTGCTCCTATGAACATAGAGATGAATATATCCTTTCTGATTGGTGTTTCTGATATTTTGGGATATATTCCTAGAAGTGGAATTACTGGGTCAAATGGGAGTTCCATTTTTAATTTTTTGAGGAAACTCCATACTGTTATCCACGGTGGCTGCACCAGTCTGCATTCCCACCAGCAGTGCACAAGGGTTCCTTTTTCTCCACATCCTCGCCAGCACTTGTCTTTGATTTATGACTTTGAGCATGTTTTCATATGTCTCTTGGCCTTCTGTATGTCCTCTTTTGAAAAGTTTCTATTTAGGTACTTTGCCCATTTTTTGATTGGGTTGTTTATCTTCCTTTTGTTAAGTTGTATGAGTAAGCTATAAATTTTTAAGATTAAACCCTTATTTGATGTAACATTGGCAAATATGTTCTCACATGGAGTGGACTTTCTTGTTTTGTTCATGGTTTCTTTTGCTGTGCAGAAGCTTTTTATTTTGATGTAGTCCCATTTGTTTATTTTCTCCTTAGATTCCATTGTCCTAGGAGATGTATCAGTAAACATATTGCTATGAGATATGTCTGATATTTTGCTCCTATGGATTCTTCTAAGATTTTTATACTTTCCCATCTTATGGTTAAGTCTTTTATCCATTTTATTTTTGTGTATGGTATAAGTTGGTGATCCAGTTTCATTTTTTTGCATCTATCTGTCCAATTTCCCCAACACCATTTGTCTTGATTCCATTGTATGACCTTGCCTCCTTTGTCAAATATTAATTGAGCATAATGGCTTGTATTGATCTCTGAATTCTCTGTTCTGGTACATTGGTCTATATGTCTGTTCTTGTGTCAGTACCAGGCTGTTTTGAGAACAGTGGCTTTGTAATATAGCTTGATATCTGGTATTGTTATCCCTCTAACTTTGTCCTTCTTTCTCAGGATTGCTGTGGTTACTCAGGGTCTTTTTTAAATTCCATATACATTTTTAGAGAATTTTTTCTAAAAAATATGCCATTGGTATTTTAATGGAGATTGCATTAAATCTATAGATTGCTTTGGGTAGTATGGACATTTTAATGATGTTGAGTCTACCAATCCACGAACATGGTATATTCTTCCACTTCTTTATATCTTCCTCTATCTCTTTTTTCAATGTCCTGTAGTTTTCCGAGTACAGGTCTTTTACTTCCTTAGTTAAGTTTATTCCTAGGTCTTTTAACTTTTTGTTGCAATGTTGAATGGGATTGTTTTTTTTTAGTTTCTCTGTCTGTGAGATCATTATTGGTGTATAAAAATGCCATAGATTTTTTTGGGTGTTAATTTTGTATCCTGCTACATTGACAAATTCATTTGTTAAATCTAGTAGTTTTCTGATGGAGTCTTTAGGGGTTTCTATGTACAATATCATGTCGTCTACAAATAATAACAGTTTTACTTATGCTTTTCCAATTTGGATGCCTTTTATTTCTTCTTCTTTTCTGATCACTATGGCTAGCACTTCCAATACCATATCAAACAGGAGAGGTGAAAATGTGCATTCCTGTCTTGTTCTTGTTCTTAGGGGGAAGGGTTTTAGAATTTGCCCATTGAGTATGATGTTGACTGTAGGTTTGTCATATAAGGCTTTTATTATGTTGAGGTATTATCACTCTATTCCCAGTTTGTTTAGAGTTTTTATCAAAAAAGGGTATTGGATTTTTTCAAATGCTTTTTCTGCATCAATTGATATGATCACGTGGTTTTTTACTTTCAATTTGCTTATGTGATGTGTCATGTTTATTGATTTGCAAATATTGTACCAGCCTTGCATCCCTCAAATAAATCCCACTTGGTCATGTTGCATGATCTTTTTTAATGTATTGCTGGGTGCGATTTTCTTTAGGATTTTGGCATCTATGTTCATCAGGGATATTGGCATGTAATTCTCTTTCTTTTTAATGTCTTTATCTGATTTGGGGATTAGGGTAATGCTGGATTCATAGAAAGAGCTTGGAACTTTTCCTTCCTTTTGAATTTTTTGGAATAGTCTGAAGAGGGTAGGTTTGAGGAGGTGTTTTTTTGTTTTTGTTTTTGTTTTGTATTTTTGGTAAAACTCCCTGTGAACCCACCTGGAACAGGGCTTTTGTTTACTGGAATGGTTTTTTGTTTGTTTGTTTTTTATTACTTCTTCAATTTCATTAGTTGATGTCAGCCTATTCAGGTTTTTTTATTCTTCCTGATTGAGTTTTGGAAGATTGAATTTTTCTAGGTTGTCCAGTTTGTTGGAATAGAGTTGTTCCTAGTATTTTTTATTTATTTATTTATTTATTTTTACATTCCTTTATATGTCTTTGGGGTCTGTTGTTACTTCACATCTTTTATTTCTGATTTTGTTTATTTGGGTCCTCTCACTTTGTTTCCTGGTGAGTCTGTCTAGTGGTTCATTAATCTGTTTTATCCTTCAAAGAGCCAGCTCTTGATATTATTGATCTTTTGTATTGTTGTTGTTTTTAATCTCTATGTCATTTATTTTTGCTCTGATCTTTATTATTTTCCTCCTTCTGCTTACTCTGGGCTTTTCTTGTTGCTCTCTTTCTAATTCTTTAAGTTGTATTTAAGTTGTACAGTTAAGATAGTTTATTACCAGTTTTCCTTATTTTATTATTATTATTTTTTTTTAGGTAGGCCTGTAGAGCAATGAACTTCCCTCTCAGGACTGCTTTCACTGTGTCCCATAGATTTTGGATTGCTGTGTTTTCATTGTCATTTGTTTCCAGGACACTTTTTATTTCTTCATTGATCTCTTTGGTGACTCAATCATTGTTTAATAACATGCTATTTAGCCTCCATATGTTTGATTATTTTTATTGTATTTGGTATCTAATTTTATGCCATTTTGATCTGATAAGATGCTTGATATGATTTCAATCTTCTTGAATTTTTAGAGACTTAACCTGTGTCCTAATATGTGGTCTATCTTTTTAAATGTCTCATGGTCACTTGAGAAAAACATATATTTTGTAGCTTTGGGGTGAAATGTTCTGAAGATGTCAATTAAGTCCATCTCATCTAGTGAATCATTTAGTATTGCAGTTTCTTTGTTGATTTTTTTGTCTAGAAGATTTATCCAATTATGTCAATGGGGTATTAAAGTCTGCCACTATTAATTTATTGCTGTAGATATCTCCCTTGATATCTTCCAGAAGTTTTTTTTATGTATTTGAGTGCTCCTGCTTTGGATGCATATATGCTTACCAGAGTTATACCCTCTTTTCGTATCTATCCCTTTAGTATTATGAAGTGGCCTTCCTTATCTCTTGTTATGGCCTTCACTTTGAGGTCTATTTTTGTCAGATATAAGTATTACTACCCCAGCTTTTTATCCATTTCCCTTTGTCTGAAAAATATTGTTCATCCCTTCACTTTCAACATGTGTGAGTCCCTTGTTCTAAAGCAGGTCTGTTGTAGAAAGCATATATATGGGGCATGTTTTCTAATCCATTTAGCCACCCAATGTTCTTTGATTAGAGCATTTAATCCATTTATGTTTAAGGTTATTATTGATACATGCTTGTTTTTAGCCATTTTAATTCTTAATGCTTGTGCTCCTTCTTCCCTTTCTATTTCTTCTTTTTACAACAGTTCCTTTAGCATTTCTTGCTAAACTACCTTAGCCTTATTTTGTCTGTGAGCTCCTGATATCCCCTTCTATTTTGAATGATAGCCTTGCTGGATAGAGTATTCTTGGATTCAGTCCCTTGCTTTGCATCCCTTTGTATACTTCATTTTATTCTCTTCTGGCCTGATGTGGTTCTGTTGAGAAATAATTTGATGATCTAATGGGAGACCCCTTGTAGGTAAGTTTCTGTCTCTTGCTAGCCACTCTTACAATTCTCTTTTTGTTGTTAACATTTGCCATTGTAATTACCATGTGTCTTGGTGTGGCTCCTTTTGGGTTCTTCTTGTTTGGGGCTCTCGGTGCTTGTGTGACTTTTTCTTCCCTAAATCAGGGGTCAGAGCTCTCTGGCATGCAATTCATTGTGCGGCCCCAGCTCCCAAGGCAGAATGGCACCCTATGGCCCTCTGTCCAGGCACAGGCAGCATGGTCCTGTGACACAGCAGGTCACATCAACAGCTCTGACTTGCCCTGGGGGTAGGGCAGGTGCCAGGTTACAGCTCTGTCTGTGCTGAAGTGTGGAGCCCACACTGGCCAGAAGGCTCTGACCTACCCCAGCCTGAAGCCTCTCTCAGTGCTGTGGGGTACCGCCCATGCTGGTCAAAGGTTATATCTGTGCCCTGGGCAGAACGCGCACTGGTCTACCTCTCTGTACTGGGATGGAGGATTGGGCAGGAGTGGGGTACCCCCAGCTTACACTCAGTGCAGGGGCTTGTAGCACAGGATTCTGGGATGCTGGGTTTGGGCTCTGGCAAGGAGGTGCAGCTCGGGAGGTGTCTCTGGCTGCACTCACTGCAAACATCTGGGACCAGCGGCATGGTACTATGCTGCTCACTGCTGTGGCACGGTGGTGGTTCCACATGGGTTATGGCTGCACGTGGCTCCCTGAACAGGTCTAGGGGTGGTGTCTGGGTTTTGGTGTTGCTGTACTTCTGGCCTCCGTTGCTGCCCTCTATAAGATGATGTGGATTCCCATCCATTGCAAGCCCTCTTGGAAATAAATAAACAAAAATGTGCAGGAGCCCAGGAGCTGAGACCCGGGTCATGTGATGTCTGAGGCTGAAGCACGGGCTTGGCAGGAGGGATGCACAGCCTGAGTCTCACCAAGAGGTCCAGGCACTGAAGCATGATTCGCGTGGGGTCTGTGGCTGAAGCAGTGTTTGGCAGGGGTGGTGTGCACTCCGAGACTCACCAGGGGTCCGGGCACTGAGGTAAGGGTCGCGTGGGGTCTACGGCTGAAGTGATGGGCTTGGCAGGAGGGGAACACTCCCTGATACTCACTGAGGTGGTCAGATGCCGAGATGCATGGGGTCAGCAGCTAAAGCAGTGAGTTAGGCAGGAGGGGCACGCACCCAGATACTTAACCAAGGTAGTCAGGCACTAAGGTGCATGGGGTCTGAGTTTGGAGCACAGGCTTGGCAGGGATGTGTGCATTCTGAGACTCACCGAGGGGTCCAGGTGCCAAGTCTTGCAGGTTCTGTGGGTGAAGCAGTGTGGGCTTAGCAGGAGGGGCACACACTCTGGGGCTCACAGGAGCCTGCAGCTGGGGAGGCTGGAATCCCGGGGTCTGTGGGTCTGAAGATGAGGTAGCAGGTCTTTGGTAGGAGTAGCTACAAGGTCCGGGATGGTGTCTGAAGCCAGTCTGGGTGGTGGTGAGTCTGGGCTTCTAGTAACAGCAGCTCTCCCCTTAAAGATGGTGTGGTTTCTGAGCTGGCTGGCCCCTGAGTGCTTGCAGCAGTAACAAGGGCTTCCTGTTCAGTAGAGCCCTGTCTGACAGCCCCAGAGACTCCTGCAGGATCTAACTGTCCATCACTCACACACACACACCTCCCCCCACATCCTCACACTCCCCTTTTGCTCCTTCAGTCACTTCACACTCTCTTCTTCACTGCTGTCCTGCCGGCCACCATCTTGTACAGCCCCTACTAATTGTTGGGTCATGTTTTCTTATCCATTCAGTTACCCTATGTCTTTTGATTGGAGCACTTAATCTGTTTACATTTAAAGTCATTATTGATAGGGACTTGTTTGTAGCCATTTTTATTCTTTATGCCTGTGTTCCTTCTTCCCTTTCTATTTCTTCTTTTTATAACAGTCTCTTTAGCACTTGTTGCATTGCTGACTTGGTGGTAAGAAACTCCCTTAGCCTTTTTTTTTTTGTCTGTGAAGCCCCTGATTTCCCCTTCTATTTTGAATTATAGCCTTGCTGGATAGGGTATTCTTGGATTCAGTCTATTTCTTCTCATTTCTTTGTATACTTCATTTTATTCTCTTCTGGCCTGATGTGTTTCTGTTGAGAAATCATTTGATAATCTAATGGGAGATCCCTTGTAGGTAACCTTCTGTCTCTCTCTTGCAGACCTTAATATTCTTTATTTGTCATTAATGTTTGCTATTGTAATTACAATGTGTCTTGGTGTGGGCCTTTTTGGGTTTCTCTTGTTAGGAACTCTCTGTGCTTGTGTGACTTTTTTCTTCCCCAAATCAGGGAAGTTTTCTCTCATTATTTCTTCAAATAGGTTTTCTATTCCTTGCTCAGCTTCAACCCTTCTGGCACCCCTATTATGAGAATGTTGCTTCATTTCGTATTGTCCCTAAACTCCCTAAACTCTCTTCCTGCTTTTAATTTTTTTCCCCAATTGCTGTTCAAATTGGGTGCTTTTTCTACCCTCTCTTATAACTTGCTGATTTGGTCCTCCACTTCTTCTAGTCTTCTGTTGAAATCTTCCATTGTGTTTTTTATTGCAGTTATGTTATTTCTCATTTCTTCTTGATTCTTATGTATGTTGGTAAATTGCTCACCCAAATGGTTTAGCATCTGTATAACCATTACTCTGAATTCTTTCTCTGATATATTGCTTGCTTCTATTTCATTTATTACCCTTTCTGGTGATTTCTCTTTTCTTTCCTCTGGGGAGTTTTCTTTGTCTCCCCATTTTTGCTGTCCCTTTGTATTTGTATCTATGTAATGTGTATTGTAGACAATTTCTGTCCCTGGCAACCTGCTTCAGGCCCAAGAAGTTGAGGCCCCTAGTTGTCCAATGGTCCAGGACTCCTTAGCCCAAAGGCTGGGAATGCCTTTATTCTGACATCTTTAATATCTCTGCTCTCAGTTGTATTCCCTTCCTCCATGGTTCGGGTCCCTCAGTTGTCTGCTGCAGGTGCTCAGAGTAGGCTGGAGACTGATGTGAGACTCCCTCTGAGGCCGAAGAGCCCTCTGGCATGCAATTCATTGAAGAACCCCGGTGTCCAGGACAGGGTGTTCCATAGTAACTTTTGGCTTGCCTCGTCAACCTGGTCCTGGGGCTCAACAGGGTACTGAGTGGGGGTTCCTAGCCAGCACCATCGGTGCTGTTCTTGGGACTGGGAAGTTCCTGGACGGAGTGACACTGGCTGGCACCATCTGCACTGTCCTTGTGACTGGACAAACACTGGGTCAGGTGTCCCTGGCTGGAACCGTTGGTGCTGTCCATGGGCCTGGGCATGTGCCTGACTGAGTGTCCCTGGACAGCACCATTGGCACTGTCCTTGGGGCTGGGTGGGCTCCTGACTAAGTGTCCCTGGCCAGCATAGTAGGAGCTGACTCTGGAGCTGTGTGAGCCACTGGGTTGGGGTTCCCAGGTCACAACAGGCACACAGTTATCATGGTCCAGATGGCTGTGGGGTGAGGGGCTCAGAGGTCCCTCTGCCTTGCACTAACCATTCATGGTCAGGAGCACTGTCTCTGGGAATGTTGGGGTTGGGAGCACTGGGTCTGGAAGCGCTGGAGTCCTGGAGCACCAGGGTCGGTAGTACCAGATCCTAGAGCAGTGATGGTGAACCTTTTGAGCTCGGTGTGTCAGCATTTTGAAAAACCCTAACTTAACTCTGGTGCTGTCTCACATATAGAAATTTTTTGATTTTTGCAACCATAGTAAAACAAAGATTTATATTTTTGATATTTATTTTATATATTTAAATGCCATTTAACAAAGAAAAATCAACCAAAAAAATGAGTTCGTGTGTCACCTCTGACACGCGTGTCATAGGTTCGCCATCACTGTCCTAGAGTGCTGGGGTTGGTAGCACCAGGTCTGGGAGCTCAGGCAGGGATTTGCATCTCAGGAGGTCTCTCTGGCCTGTGGTCACATTGCAGGTCTGGGAGCTGGCAGCATGGTTGGGCGCCACTCACTGCCAGTGCATGGTGTTACCAGGCAGGTTATGTATGGCAAGTGGCTCTCTGCGTGGGTTGGGGTGGTGCCCGAGGCCAGTCTGGGTGTTGGTGTTGGTGTGGGTGCGCTCTGGCCTCTGCTTCCCCTCCTTTCAAAATGGCATGGGCTCCATGCCCAGCCACATTGGTCTGGGAGTGCCCACAGGGTGGCAGGGGCTCCCTGTCCAGGAGGGCCTGATCCGCCAGTCCCAGGGACTCCTGTGAGATGTAACGGTTCCTCACTCACCCCCCACACACCACACACATCCCTCTCACTCCCCTCTCAGTCCTTCACCCACTCACACTCTCTCCTCCCTGCTGTCCTGCCAGCCACCATCTTCTATTATCTCACAATTGGTTTTAGAAGCTTAGTTTGTATCCTCATTCCTCCTCCTTGTTCATCCCCTTATTTAGTTCCAGTAGTTTCTTTGTTAATTTCTTCCTATCTCATAATGGTTTCTATGAATAAAGACAATATCTTGCTAAGATAGTTATATGGATTGATTTGAAATGTTAAAATACTATGCAGTCATATAATATATAAGCACCATGTTAGTCATGTATCATCCTTTTAGTAATTGCTGGAGATTTAGCTTACTTAAGTCCAGAGCTATTAGTAAGCACATGTATAAAAGTATTTATTTAATTTTAAAAATATACCTTTAATGTGTGAATTTTATCAAAGCAGTAATAGTTCTAAGTAAGTACCTAGTTAAAATTAGTTACAATTGCAAGAAAACCCAATCTTTAATGTCTAGAAGGGAATGGTAGTGATGTATTACATGTTGAGTTACTTACCTTAGATGTTTGCTTCAAGAGATAATGTCTAATATGTTTTAACTGTTTACATGGCTTTGACAGCAAAAGCCTTTAACATTAAGCAGTCTGTTATTAAACTTTCAGAATAAAAAGAAAGTCCACTGAAAAATTATGGCTAGAGTTGATAATAAAATTATTGTGAATTTTCCACTGACTTTAGTATAATTGTGACCAAGATACCAGTTTTCATAATTCTTCTGAACTCCATAAATATTTTAAAAGGTATTTTTGTTTACTTTTCAGAAAGTTTGTCACATTTTAATGTTTATTACAATATTGAGTCCCAGGCATCTATATTACTAAAGGTGGATTTTTCTTTTTCTTTCTACTAACTGAGGTGAGGACAGATTGTGAGAACTGGTGAGCGGTCAGCATTATACTTAATTGCTAATTTGTTCAAACATCTGGCTACCACTGTTAAATATGTTAGGGAAGAACATATGGTTCACATTTAAAGTATTGGAAATATTATCATGATGAAGAATGTGAAATTTTAAGAAAGACCAATACTGTTTTTATTATAATCTCAGAAAAAACGCATGCTAAGCTAAGAATTCCAGTGTCTTATTTATAGAAATTTCTATTCTGTATTGTGTTATTTTTTTCTATTTTCATTTTTAAGAACAAGCAATACAGAAAGGTAGCTGTTACCCTTTATATTTATTTAAAAATGAAATTAAACAAAAAATGAAAATAAAATATATATTGAAAATAATTATAAATTTATGAACTTTTAGTTTTAATAAAATCTTTCATTTGGAATTTCAAAGTTACATTGTTGTGTCATAATCCTATTAATCAGGAATAAATGTGTACATGTTTTCTAATAATTCTGTAGTTAACTAGTAGCCTTCTGCCTCTGTAGAACAGATGAAAGGATTCTAATAAGGGCTGTTAGATTAATCCAGCTGCTTAAAATGTGAGCTGTATTTGACCATTTGCCAAAAATGTGTGAGGATACATGAGCCAGCTGGCATAAGATTGGAGGGTGGGAATCTCTCTGTGGATTAGGACTATGGCTACAACATTTTTATCAACTCTACTTTTAAAATGTCAAACAATGAAAGACTCTATCTTGGCTGCCCTACAATTTTGACAAGCAATAATATCTTTAAACATTTTCTGCTTAAATATCTCTTCTGATTCATATTACTTGATCTCCTAAAACAAATCATTTACTTATATTTAAAAAAAAATAAATGGTCTCCAGAGAAAAGAAATGCTGAAGCTGCAATTTTATCAGTTAAGGAGACTCAGATTTAAATTTCATCATACCTTCTTACCTAAAAAAAGAAAAATTAATGTTAAAGTAAGAAACACAATAAATATATTTATGTCAAAAAGTTAACTATTCATTGTGTTAACTTCATAATATTTTTTTAAAATTAGAGACCAAAAATTATAAATCACTTTTTTTCTTTCATTTTCTGCATCATGTGAGTGAGTTATGTTACATTTGCTCATTAGGATAAGAACCCAACCTTATAATCCCAACAATAATCTGGAATTATTTATGCATTGGTTCATATGCATAAGTATTTATGTGTTTGTGTTCGTGATTCTGCCAGGCCTTGATATGCAGCCTGCTGCACTAAGGAGTCTCTTGTCACACTTTCCTTTGCTTTTTCCCTGCCTGCTGCTTTCTACAGAAACATTTCTGACTGGCCATTGGAGTTAACTGAGAAGCTGTCAAAATGCTGGGAAGATTTGGGAAGATTTGGGAAGATTTCAAAAACTTCGCTGGGCTTGCATTCTCAAGAATAATAGTGTATGACACTTTTATCCTCTATCCCAAATCTCAGATGTTTCATTTTTTTTCAACTGCTGAAATAGGGTCAATAAGATGCCTAGGTTAAATTAGGATAATTAAAAAATATAAAAATCACAGAATTTTTCAGCTTTCCCTGATTTGTGGACACATATTTTCAAATTACAGGGTGATAGATGGGACCTATTTTCACTATCAAGAGAATATAAATGAAATCTTACTTAATGGCTAATGGATTTTAGTAGTTCATGAATATAAATATTTAGCTTTATCTATTTGTATTTGCTTATATTTATTTATATTATTTTAATAGGTAATGTGTTTACTTGGTTTTAAAATCAGAAAGTATAAAATGTATAAAGGAAAAGGACCCATCTCATGATTACTGATGAGTACTCCAGATACCCAACCTTGCAGTGAAACTTTATACATTACTTGTGTACCCTCCCTAGCACCACCAGATTTAGCAATTAAAAACACGAACTCCTGATTGAGTTTAAGTTTCAGATAATCAATAAAATATTTTAAGTATATCTCAAATATTGCATGGGAAATATATATATACTAAAAGAAAACAAAACATTGTTTATAAGACATTCATATTTAAATGAGTCTCCTATACTTTTTCCTGGCAACCCTAGTTGTATTTCTGTGAAAAGTGCTTTGGAATTTTGATAGATACTATGCTGAATTAACTTATCACGTTGGCTCGAATGGACATTTTAACAATATTAATTCATTTAGTTTTTAGTATGCATACCATGAAACTTAGTGATAACAACTTAATTTTGTTTTCAAATAAAAGCTCAAGTTTTATCGCCTCCTATTTTATATTTTGATGTCACAATTTACATCTTTTATATATCAATTAAAATTATTATAGCTGGAAAATGGCGACAAGCAGGAAGGTAGGGAGGGAGAGAGTGTGAGAGAGCAAGGAAGTGATAGAGGAGTGTGTGGACGTGTGTGGTGTGTGTGTGTATGAGCTAGGGACAGTTAGATTCTGCAGGTCTTCAAAGGGGCTGCTAAACCGGGCAGTCTTAGACGGCGGAGCCCCGCTCCTTGCTCGGACACTCCTGGGCAGCCAGCACTGGGCACAGCGACCACGCCATCTTGGGAAACAGAGCTGCTTGAGACTAGGATCCTGGCCTCAGCACCACCCAGTCTGATCTCAGATGCATACCAGGACCCTGCACCACTGGGGACAGAGACCTGTGACCACAGCTTCAGACCTGCAGACACCAAAAGTTCAGAAATCCCCGCGGCAGATCCCTGAGTAACAGAGCCCATCCCCCCTTCCCACAGGCTCGCGGGCAGCACCATAGTAACTGATAGACCCACCCCTTGCAGGGGCCTCAGCACTGCCACAGGAACTTTAGCCTGGAAGTGCACTAGCACCTTGGAACTGATCCCGCTTAGGGCCGGGTTCAGGAGTCCTGGGCTGGGAGCAAATGCGCGCGCAAACACCGGGAACTGATCCTAACCGCACTGCTGGCTTTGGAGCTCTGGGCTGGGAGCAATTGTGCGAACACTGGGAATTTGTCCCACAGAGCACAGGCCCAGGGACCCCGATTCTCTGGGCAGGAGGCAGCACCAAGCACCAGTGACTTGACTGTGTTTCTTATCACCTGCGCCTGAGATCCTGATTCCCTGTGCATTCCTACTAAGAGCCAGTGACTCCAATTCTTGGTGCAAGGACACACAGAGACCCTGATTCTCAAGGCGAGGTCGCGCGAAGCAACAGAGACTCTGATACTGGATTCCTGGGGAACTCTGACTCCTGGCACATGCTAGTGGGCGCTGATTTTCAACACGCCCCAGGGGGGTCTCTGTTTCAGCACGGTGCAGGCAGGGTCCCTGATTCTAAGGGCGCGCACGAGGCAACATTGAGCGCTGGCAACACTGACTCTGAGAGAGCTTGGTTCAAACCAACCCACAACAACCACACATCTTAGTGTCAGAGCTCTTCAGTGACACTAGGGTGGTGGGAGGCTCCCACTGCACACGGCCCAGGCCCACACAACTCAACGTTTGAATCATCGGGAGATAACCAGAATGAAGAGACGACACAACACCCAGAGGAAAGACAATGAGGAGTTGCCAAGAAAGGAAATTAATGAAGTTGAAGCATGCAACATGACAGAAAAAGAATTCAGAAGAATGGTTATACAATTCATTCACCAGATGGATGAGAAAATCAACAACCTATGCAAGAGTCAGGAAGAAATGAAAAGTGATATAGCTACAATCAAAAACACCATGGAAAGTTTCAACAGCAGGCTAAAAGAAGCAGAGGACCGAATTAGTGAGTTAGAAGATAAGGCAGAGAAACAAGCTCAATCTGAACAGCAACTGGAGAAAAAAATTAAAAAGCAGGAGAAGAGCCTAAGGGAGCTTTAGGACAACATGAAACGAAGTAACATACACATAATAGGACTGCAAGAAGGACAAGAAGAGCAGCAAGGATTAGAAAATCTATTTGAAGAAATAATGACAGAAAACTTCCCAGATATGGGGAAGAAAAAAGTTACACAAGTACAGAGAGTCCCAAGCAAGATGAATCCCAAAAGACCCACACCAAGACACCTCATAATAACGATGGCAAATGTACAAGACAAAGAGAGAATCTTAAAGGCTGCAAGAGAGAAACAGAGAGTTACCTACAAAGGATCCCCCATCAGATTATCAAATGATTTCTCAACAGAAACACATCAGGCCAGAAAAGAATGGACAGAAATTTACAAAGTGATGCAAAGCAAAGGACTGAATCCAAGAATACTCTATCCAGCAAGGCTATCATTCAAAATTGAAGGGGAAATAAGAAGCTTCACAGACAAAAAAAGGCAAAGGGAGTTTATCACCACCAAGCCAGCAATGCAAGAAATGCTAAAGGGACTGGTGTAAAAAGAAGAAATAAAAAGCTCAGAAAGAAAACAGCCACACAAAAAAAGAAATGGCTACAAACAAGTACCTCTCAATAATAACTTTAAATGTAAATGGACTAAATGCTCCAACCAAAAGACATCGAGTGGCTGAATGGATAAAAAACCATGAGCCATACATTTGCTGTCTACAAGAGACCCACCTCATTAGAAGGGACTCACACAGACTGAAAGTGAAGGGATGGAAAAATATCTTTCAGGTAAATGGAAAGGAAAAGAAAGCTGGGGTAGCAATACTTATATCGGACAAAATAGACCGCAAAGTGAAGGCCATAACAAGAGATAAGGAAGGCCACTTCATAATACTAAAGGGATCAATACAACAAGAAGGTATAACCCTGGTAAACATATATGCTCCCAATGCAGGTGAACCAAAATACATAAAAAAACTCCTGGAAGATATCAAAGGAGAGATCGACAACAATACAATCATAGTAGGAGACTTTAATACACCACTGACATCACTGGATAAATCCTCTAGACAAACAATCAGCAAAGAAATAGCAATCCTAAATGACTCACTAGATCAGATGGACTTAATTGACATCTTCAGAACACTTCACCCCAAAGCCGCGGAATATACATTCCACTCAAGTGCTCATGGGACAGATTCAAAAATAGACCACATATTGGGTCACAAACAAAGTCTCCCCAAATTCAAGAAGATTGAAATCATACCAAGCATCTTCTCAGACCACGATGGCATAATATGAGAAATAAACTACAATAAAAACAACCCCAAATACTCAAACACTTGGAAGCTGAATAGCATGTTATTAAATATTGATTGGGTTACCAATGAGATCAAAGAAGAAATTAAAAACATCCTGGAAACTAATGACAATGAAAACACAACAATCCAAAACCTATGGGACACAATGAAAGCAGTCTTGAGAGGGAAGTTTATAGCTCTACAGGCCTATCTCAAAAAACAAGAAAAAATAGTAGTAAATCATCTAACTCTACAACTCAAAGAATTAGAAAGAGAGCAACAAGAAAACCACAGTGTGAGCAGAAGGAAGGAGATAATAAAGATTAGAGCAGAAATAAATGACATAGAGACAAAAAAAACAATACAGAAAATCAATGAAACCAAGAGCTGGTTCTTTGAAAGGATAAACAAGATTGACAAACCTCTAGCCAGGCTCACCAAGAAGCAAAGAGAGAGGACCCAAATAAACCAAATCAGAAATGATAGAGGCAAAATAACAACAGACCCCACAGAAATACAAATGATTGTTAAAAAATACTATGGACAGCTCTTCTCCAACAAACTAGACAACCTGGAGGAAATGGACAAATTCCTAGAAAAATACAACATTCCAAAACTCAATCAGGAAGAATCTAAAAATCTCAATAGGCCAATAACTATGGAAGAAATAGAAGCAGTCATCAAAAAGCTTCCAGCAAACAAAAGCCCAGGACCAGATGGCTTCACAGGGGAGTTTTACCAAACATTCAAGGAAGAACTAAAACCTATCCTCCTCAGACTACTACAAAAAATTCAAGAGGAAGGAACACTTCTGAGCTCATTCTATGAAGCCAGCATCACCCTAATACCAAAACCAGGTAAAGACAACACAATGAAAGAGAATTACAGGCCAATATCCCTCATGAACATAGATGCCAAAATCCTCAACAAAATCTTAGCAAATTGGATCCAGCAGTACATCAGAAAGATCATACACCATGACCAAGTAGGATTTATCCCAGGGATGCAAGGATGGTTCAATATCCGAAAATCAGTAAACGTGATACAGCACATAAACAAATTGAAAGAAAAAAACCACATAGTGATATCAATTGATGCAGAAAAAGCGTTTGACAAAATTCAACACCCATTTTTATAAAAACTCTCAGCAAGGTGGGAATAGAAGGATCATACCTCAACATAATAAAAGCCATATATGACAAACCCACAGCCAACATCATACTCAATGGACAAAAACTAACACCATTTCATCTAAGAACAGGAACAAGACAGGGATGCCCACTCTCACCACTCCTGTTCAACATAGTACTGGAAGTATTAGCCATTGCAATTAGACAAGAAGAAGAAATAAAAGGCATCCGAAATAGAAAAGAAGAAGTAAAACTGTCCTTATTTGCAGATGACATGATATTATACATAAAAAACCCTAAAGACTCCATCAAAAAACTATTAGACTTAATAAAAGAATTCGGCAATGTAGCAGGATACAAAATTAACGCCAAGAAATCTATGGCATTTCTATACACCAATAGTGAACTTGCAGAAAGAGAGACTAAAAAAACAATCCCATTTACCATCGCACCAAAAAAATTAAGCTACCTAGGAATAAACTTAACTAAAGAGGTAAAAGACCTCTACTCAGAAAACTACAGGAAGTTGAAAAAAGAGATAGAGGAAGACATAAAGAGATGGAAGAACATACGGTGTTCTTGGATTGGTAGAATCAACATCATTAAAATGTCCATACTACCCAAAGCAATCTATAAATTCAACGCACTTCCCATTAAAATACCAACGGCCTACTTCACAGATCTAGAACGAACTCCAAAAATTCACCTGGAATAAAAAAAGACCCCGAATAGCTGCAGCGATCCGGAGAAAGAACAAAGTAGGTGGGATCTCAATACCAGATATCAAGCTGTATTACAAAGCCACTGTTCTCAAAACTGCCTGGTACTGGCACAAGAACAGATATATAGATCAATGGAATAGAATAGAGAGCCCAGAAATAGGCCTGAACCAATATGCTCAATTAATATTTGACAAAGGAGGCAAGAACATACAATGTTGCCAAGATAGTCTCTTCAATAAATGGTGTTGGGAAAATTGGACAGATATATGCAAGAAAATGAAACTAGACCACCAACTTACACCATACACAAAAATACACTCAAAATGGATAAAGGACTTAAATATATGATGGGAAACCATAAAAATACTAGAAGAATCCAAAGGCAACAAAATCTCAGACATATGCCGAAGCAACTTCTTCTCCGATACAGATCCTAGGGCATTGGAAACTAAAGAGAAAATAAACAAATGGGACTACATCAAAATAAAAAGCTTCTGCACAGCAAAAGAAACCATCAACAAAACAACAAGAAAGCCCACTACATGGGAGAACATATTTGCCAATGTTATCACTGATCAGGGTTTAATCTCCAACATTTATAGGGAACTCATACAACTCAACAAAAGGAAGATAAACAATCCAATCAAAAACTGGGCAAAGGACCTAAATAGACACCTTTCAAAAGAGGACATTCAGAAAGCCAAGAGACATATGAAAACATGCTCAAAGTCACTAGTCATCCGAGAGATGCAAATCAAAACAACAATGAGGTACCATCTCACACCTGTCAGAATGGCTATCATCAACAAATCAACAAACGACAAGTGCTGGAGAGGATGTGGAGAAAAAGGAACACTTGTGCACTGCTGGTGGGAATGCAGACTGGTGCAGCTACTCTGGAAGACAGTATGGAGTTTCCTCAAAAAACTAAAAATGGAACTCCCATTTGACCCTGTGATCCCACTTCTAGGAATATATCCCAAGAAAACAGAAACACCAATCAGAAAGGATACATGCACCCCTATGTTCATAGCAGCACAATTCACCATAGCTAAGATCTGGAAACAGCCTAAGTGCCCATCAGTAGATGAATGGATTATAAAACTGTGGTACATCTACACGATGGTATACTATGCTGCTGTAAAAAAGAAGGAACTCTTACCATTTGCATCAGCATGGATGGAACTGGAGAGCATTATGCTAAGTGAAATAAGCCAGTCAATGAAGGAAAAATACCACATGATCTCACCCATTTATGGATAATAAAGACCATAATAAACTTTTGAACAAAAATAGATACAGAGGCAGAGCTGCCTCAAACAGACTGTCAAACTACAGCGGGAAGGCCGGGGAGGGTTGGGGTGCAGGAGGGGGGCGGTGTAAGAGATCAACCGAAGGACTTGTATGCATGCATATAAGCATAACCAATGGACATAAGACACTGGGTGGTAGGGGAGGCTGGGGGATTGTCAAGGGTGGGGAAAAAAAAGGAGACATATGTAATACTCTTTGTAATACTTTAAGCAATTAAAAAAAATAAAAGAATTAAAAAAAATTATTATAGCTATATTTATTTTGAATTCTTTGTATTTTTAATCTTAATACTATATTATCATTACAAGATAATAATATTTTAAATTTGACTATATGTCTGCCTTATCAATTAGTTTTATATTTTCATATGACTCATTTTATTAGTCACCATCCTTTCTTTTCAGCCTGAAGAACTCCTTTAGCATTTCTTGTAAGACAATTGTAGTACTAATGAACTGCTCTTGTTTTTTTAATGTCTTTCTGTGTCCTTCAATTCTGAAGAACAGCTTTGCAGGGTAAAATATGCTTGGTTGCCAGGTTTTTTTTTTCCTTTCAGCACATTGAGTATAACATCTCACTCCTTTTGGCTTGCAAGGTTTCTGCTGAGAAATCTGCTATAGCCTAAAGGCTATTCCCTCATATGAGATGAGCTTCTCTTCTCTTGCTGCCTTCAAGATTTTCTCTTTGTCTTTGATTTTTGACAATCTATAATAATAAAAGCATAATATACTAATTAGACTTGATGTCCTTCCAGACAACCTTCCCGATGAAGCCTGGGCTGCGAGGGAAGCCTGGGTCCTGGGTGCTAGAGGGAAGCTGGTGCTGGCAGCTGGGGGAAGGAAGGCCTACTCTCGCACGAATTTCATGCATTGGGCCTCTAGTTTTATTATAATATATCTTCCTTGAGTTGATCCTGATGGGGCTGTATGAGCTTCATGACCCTGAATGTCTTTATCTCTTCCTATATTTGGGAAGTTTTTAGCCATTATTTGTTTAATAAGTTTTCTGTCCTATTCTACTTTTCTTTTCCTTCTGGGATTTTCATAATGTAAATATTGTTTATTTTGATAGTTTCCCTTAAGCCCCAGGTTTCTTTCACTTCTTTTCATTCTTTTTTTCCCTCCTCTAACTAGATATCTTTAAATAACCTCTTAAAGTTTGTTGATTCTTCTATTTGACTGAGTCTACTGATGAAGATCTCTATTTTACTTTTTAGTTCATTCACTGTATTTTTCAGCTCCAAGTTTTCTGTTTGGTTCTTTTTATATTTTCTAACAATTCATTGAACTTCTAATTTTGTTCCTGTATTGGTTTCTTGATTTTAAAAAATTGTCTGTGTTCTCTTGCTGCTCACTGAGCTTTATTAGAGAAACTATTTTTAATTCTTTGTCAAGCAATTCATGAATCTCCATTTCTCTGGGTTCAGTTACTGAAAGTTTATTGTATTCCTTTGGTGGTGTCATGTTTCCCTAATTTTCATGATCCCTCTAGCCTTACATAGGTGTGTGTGCATTTGAAGAAGCAATTGCCTCTCCTAGACTTTATGGACTGGCTTTGGCAAGAAAATACCTTCACATGCAGGTGGAGACACGTAGGGTCTAATGGTGTGAAACACCAAGTGTGGAGACATGTGGCAGCAGTATGGCCAGGGGTCATGGTGTTTTCTTGGCTCAGGCAGCTGAGTCCTAACATGAATAAATGCATGATCTTCTGTGGTGAGAGCTAGGGAGGATCCTCAGTGGTTACAAGGTTTATTGGGGCCTCATCAGTGCTGGTGGTAAGCAGCGGGTCGTGAGCCACATGCGGCTCTTTGGCCCCTTGAGTGTGGCTCTTCCACAAAATACCGACTTCTGCACATGGGCCACGAAGTTTCAATCACACTGTACATGCGCGCCAGCATGTGGTATTTTGTGGAAGAGCCACAATCAAGGGGCCACAGAGTCGCATGTGGCTCGCAGCCAGTTTGCCGACCACTGGACTAGGTCAAGTGGTGGTGTTGGTGATTGGAGCTAGTGATGTGTACATGCTTGACTGTGAGGGTCAACAGCGATTGCCTGTGAGGTGGCAGAGGCTGGCTGCAGACACTTTTGCAGTGGTGAGGGCTAGAGTGAACAACAGAGGCTAAGGCCAACTGTAGGTGCATATGCAGCTGCTGGGGCCATAGCTGGTAGTGTGCATCTGCACTGTAAGGGCAAATCATGAGAATGTGTGTATGGCTGCAGGGACCTGGGCTGTTGGTATGCACTCATGTGACTGTAAAGTGGAGTAAAATATTTAAAATGTTGGGAGAAAATTACCAACCTAGAATTCTGAACCTTGAAAGATTATCTTTAAAAAAAACAAAGAATTTCTCATACAAACAAATCATTAAAGAATTTTTTGTCAGTATATTTGACTTGCAAGAAATGTTAAAAGAATTTCTTCAGAGAGAAATAAAATTATATAGGTCAGAAACCTGTATCTGGGATAATCATCATAATTAAACTATATATACTGTGTTTATAATATATTATAATTATAGCACATAATATTTCTAAACAGCATCTTCTAGAACTATATTTAAAATCATTAAAGTATGAATAAAGTTTCTATTTTATTTTCCTAACTATAATCTGTTGTAAAATTATATCATTTCTTATTCTTCCCCTCTTTTTTCTTTATCATCCAATTTCTGATAATGTTATATCTCTTAGTGCCTATCCTTTTACTTTTTACTTGAGTTTTTAGCATTATGTGGTCTAGAATCTTTGTCTCTAAGCTATTAAAGATTAAACAACAGCATTTCAGCTCTCAGTATTTTTTTTAATTTAAATTCTTTATCATTAAAATTATTACATATTTCTCCTTTTTCTTCCATTGACCCCTCCCTGGCCGTTCCCACCCACTAGCAGATGCCCTCACTACTGTCTGTGTCCTTGGGTTGTGCTCATACTCGTGCATACAAGTCCTTTTGTTGATTTATTACCATCACCACCACCCTGACCCAGGCCTTCCCTCTGTGGTTAGAAGGTCTGTTCAGTGCTTCTACATCTCTGGATCTATTTTTGTTCATCAGTTTATGTTGTTCATTATATTCCACAAATGAGAGAGATCAGGTGATATTTATCTTTCTCTGACTGGCTTATTTTTCTTAGCATAATGCTCTCCAGGTCCATCCATACTGTTGCAAATGGTAAGAGTTCCTTCCTTTTTACAGCAGCGTAGTATTCCATTGTGTAGAAGTCCACAAGTTTTGAAACCACTTATCTGCTGATGGGCACCTAGGCTGTTTCCAAATCTTAGCTATTGTAAATTATGTTGCTATGAACATAGGGGTGCGTATATCCTTTCTGATTGGTGTTTCTGATTTCTTGAGATATATTCCTAGAAGTGGGATTACTGGGTCAAATGGGAGTTCCATTTTAAATTTTTTGAGGAAACTCCATACTGTTTTCCATGGTGGCTGCACCAGTCTGCATTCCCAGCAGCAATGCACAAGTGTTCCTTTTTCTCCACATCCTCACCAGCACTATCATTTGTTGAAGATAGCCATTCTGACAGGTGTGAGATGGTACCTCATTGTTGTTTTGATTTGCATCTCTTGGATGATTAGTGACTTTGAGCATATTTTTATGTCTCTCGGCCTTATGTATGTCCTCTTTCAAAAAGTGTCTTTTAGATCCTAGCCCATTTTTTGATTGTATTGTTTATCTTCCTTTTTTTAAGTTATATGAGTAAGCTATAAGTTATAGTGAGTAAACCCTTATCGGAAATAACACTGGCAAATATGTTTTCCCATGCAGTGAGCTCTCTTGTTATTTTGTTGATGGTTTCTTTTGCTGTGTAGAAGCTATTTATTTTGATACTAGAGGCCCAAGGCATGAGAATTCATGCAATGGAGGGGGGTTCCTCAGCCCGGCCTGCCCCCTCCCACAGTCCGGGAACCCTCAGGGGCGGGAGGCAACCGGGCGAGCAGGGGAAGGTGATGCCCCCATCACACCACTGCTGCTGCCACTGCTGGCAGTGCAAGCCTCGGCCAGCCCCGGTTACCTAAGCCTCAGGCGGCCCTGGGCGGCTGGGAAGCCACCATCCAAGGCTTGCCTGCACCTCAGTCCTGCCCTGGGCAGCTGTGGGACTGAAGGGACTGGGGGACTCTGGAGGCAGGCGCAAGACAAGGTGGACAAGCTTGGGGAGAGCCAATTTAAAGATATTGCTATGAGATATGTCTGATATCTTGCTGCCTATGGATTTTTTTAAGATTTTTATGGTTTCCTGTTTTATATTTAAGTCCTTTATTAATTTTGAGATTATTTTTGTGTATGGTATAAGTTGGTAGTCTAGTTTCATTTTTTTGCATGTATCTGCAATTTTCCCAACACCATTTGTTGAAGAGACTGTCTTGACTCCATTGTATGCTCTTGCCTCCTTTGTCAAATATTATTTGAGCATAATGGCTTGTGTCGATTTCTGGGTTGTCTGTTCTGTTCCATTGGTCTATATGTCTGTTCTTCTGCCAGTACCAGGCAGTTTTGAGAACCGTGGCTTGGTAATGTAGCTTGATATCTGGTATTGTGATCCCTCCAACTTTGTTCTTCTTTCTCAGCATTGCTGTGGCTATTCAGGGTCTTTTTTTATTCCATAAGAATTTTTGGAGTTTGTTCTGGGTCTGTGAAATATACCATCGGTTTTTTAATGGGGATTGCATTAAACCTATGGATTGCTTTGGGAAGTATGGACATTTTAATGATGTTGATTCTACCAATCCATGAACACGGTATATTCTTCTATTTGTTTATGTATTCCTCTATCTCTTTATTCGACGTCTTGTAATTTTCTGAGTACAGGTCTTTACTTCCTTAGTTAAGTTTATTCCTAGGTATCTTAATTTTTGTGTTGCAATGGTAAATCGGATTGTTTTTTTAGTTTCTCTTTCTGTTAGTTCATTATTGGCATATAAAAAAGTTATAGATTTCTGGGTGTTAATTTTGTATCCTGCTACATTGCCAAATTCATGTATTAAGTCTATTAGTTTTTTATGGAGTCTTTAGGGTTTTCTATGTACAATATGATGTCATCTGTGAAAAAGGATAGTTTTACTTCATCTTTTCCAATTTGGATGCCTTTTATTTCTACTTCTTGTCTGATTGCTATGGCTAGCATTTCCAGTACTATGTCAAACAGGAGTGAAAGTGGTCATTCCTGTCTTGTTCCTGTTCTTAGAGGAAATGAGTTTAGTTTTTGCTTATTGGGTATGATGTTGGCTGTACGTTTGCCATATAAGGCTATTATGTTGAAATATGATTCCTCTATTCCCACTCTGCTCAGAGTTTTTTCAACAATTTATATGATTATGTGTTTTTTATCTCTCAATTTGTTCATGTGCTGTATCACGTCTATTGATTTGCAGATAATGTACCAGTCTTGCATCCCTGGAATAAATTCCACTTGGTCAGGGTATATGATCTTTCTAATGTAATGCTAGATCCAATTTGCTAGAATTTTGTTGAAGATTTTAGCATTTATGTTCATCAGAGATATTAGCCTGTAATTCTCTTTCTTTGTAGTGTCTTTATCTGATTTGGGGACTAGGGTAATTCTGGCTTCATATAAAAAGCTTGGAAGTGTGCCTTCATCTTGAATTTTATGAAATAGTCTGAGGAGATTTGGTTTAATTATTCTTTGAATGCTTGGTAAAACTCCCCTGTGAAGCCATCTGGACCAAAGCTTATGTTTGCTGGAAGTTTATTATTATTATTATTATTATTATTATTATTACTGCTTCAATTTCATCAGTAGTTATCAGCCGATTCAGATTTTTTGATTATTTCTGATTGAGTTTTGGAGATTGTATTTTTCTCGGAACATGTCCATTTCATCTAGCTTGCCCAGTTTTTTGGAGTAAAGTTGTTTGTAGTATTTTTTTTTTTACAATCCTTTTTATTACTGTGGCATCCGTTGTTACTTCACCTCTTTCATTTCTGATTTTGTTTATTTCTGTCCTCTCTGTTTCTTGATGAGCCTGGCTAGAAGTTCATCAATCTTGTTTATCTGTTTAAAGAGCCTGCTCTTGGTTTTATTGATCTTTTGTATTTTTTTTTTTGGGGGGGGTCCTCTATTTCATTAATTCTGTCTGATATTTATTATTTCCTTCCTTCTGCTTACTCTGGGCTTTTCTTGTTGCTCCTTTTCTAATCCTTTAAGTTGTAGGGTTAGGTAATTTATTACCATTTTTTTTCTTGTTTTTTGAGGTAGGTCTGTAGAGTTATGAACTTCCCTCTCAGGACTCCATTCACTGTGTCCCATAGATTTTTGATTATTGTGTTTTCACTGTCATTTTTTGCCATTATGCTTTTTATTTCTTCTTTGATCTCTTTGGTAAAATAATCATTGTTTAATACCATGCATTGCTTGATTTTTTTCATTGTTTTTATTGTAGTTGATTTCTAATTTTATGCCATTTTGATTTGAGTAGATGCTTCATAAGATTTCTATCTTCTTTTATTTGAAGAGACTTTGCCTGTGCTTCAGTATGTGGTTTATCTTTGAAAATGTCCTATGTACACTTGAGAAGATTGTATATTCTGTAACTTTGGGGTGAAATGTTTTGAAGATGTCAATTAATTCCATCTGATCTAGTTAGTCATTTAGGATTGCTGGTTCTTTGCTGATTTTTTGTTTAGAGGATTTATCCAGTGGTTTCATTGGGGTTTTAAAGTCCCCTACTATGATTGTATTGCTGTTAAACTCTCCTTGATATCTTCCAGAAGTGTTTTTATGTATTTGGGTGCTCCTGCTTTGGGAGCATATAATTTTACCAGAGTTATATCCTCTTGTTGTATTGCTCCCTTTAATATTATGAAGTGGCCCTCCTTATGTATTTTTACGGCCTTCTCTCTGAGGTCTATTGTGTCTGATATAAGTATTACTACCCCTGCTTTTTTTTCATTTCCCTTCGTGTGAAAATTGCTTTTCCATTCCTTCACTATCAGTCTGTGTGTGTCCTTTGTTCTAAGTTGGGTCTCTCATAGACAGCAAATATATGGGTAATGTGTGCTTATCCATTCAGCTACCCTATGTCTTTTGATTGAAGCATTTAATCCATTTATGTTTAAGGTTATTATTGATAGGTACTTGTTGGTTGCCATTTTTATTCATTATGCCTGTGTTCCACCTTTCTTCTCTATTTCTTCTTTTTACAGCAGTCCCTTTAGCATTTCTTGCATTGCTGGCTTAGTAATAAATACCCTTAGCCATTTTTTTGTCTGTGAAGCTCCTGATTTCACCTTCAATTTTGAATGATAGCCTTGCTAGATATAGTATGTTTATATCCAGTCCCTTGCTTTCAATGATTTTGTATACTTCATTCCATTCCCTTCTGGCCTGATGTGTTTCTGTTGAGAAATCAGTTGTGAGTCTAATGGGAGATTCCTTGTAGGTAACATTCTATCTTTCTCTGGCAGTCTTTAACATTCTTACTTTGTCATTGATGTTTGCCAATTTAATTGTGATGTATCCTAGTGTCTGTCTTTTTGGGTTCATCTTGTTTGGGACTCTGTGTGCTTCTTGGACTTGTGTGACTTCTTTCTTCTCCAAATCAGGGAAGTTTTCTATCATTATTTCTTCAGACAGTTTTTCTTTCCTTGCTCCTCTTCTTGTCCTTCTGGCACCCCTATTATGAGGATGTTGTTTTGTTTTGTATTGTCCCAAAGCTCCCTTAGGCTCTCAGTTGCTGCTCTGCTTGTGTGTTTTTCTACCTGTCTTCTAACTCTCTGATATGGTCCTCAGCTTCTTCTAGTCTACTGTTGAAACTTTCCATTGTGTTCTTTATTGCAGCTATGTCATTCTTTATTTCTTCTTTATTCTTCTTCATTTCCTTTTGATTCTTACACATGTTGTTGAATTTGTCTTCCATTCTTTTCAGCATCTTTATAACCCTTGCTCTGAATTCATTATCTGGCAAATTGCTTGCCTTCATTGCATTTATATCCTCTTCTGGTGATTTCGTCTTTTCTTTTGTGTGGGGTTATTTCTTTGTCTCCCCATTTTTGCTGTTCTTTTGTGGTTGTTTCTATGTATTAGTTCAAACTTCTATGTCACCTACATTTTTTGAGTTTGTCTAATATAGGAGATGCTTTTTGGGACCCAGTGGTCCAATCTCTCATGTATTCTGGCCTGGGTATCCTATGGATGCACCCTACTAGGGATATTTGGGTTCTCTTGGTGTAGTTGGGACTTGAGTGTTATTGTCCTGTTCATGGATGGAGTCTCCTCTCAGGGTGTCTGGTTATGTGGCTCACTCTCTACCATGTTTACTGAACAGCACAAAATACAACTCAACCAGACACAACACAAAGGGAACAAAACATGCATGTACCTACAACATTGATAACCACAATAAAAGTTACCACTAGATAAAAGAGAATTAAGCGAGAGAAAAGAGAGCAAAAATGAAAAAGAAAAAAGGTAAGAAAGAAAAGAAAAAGAAGCAGAAGAAAAAAGAAGAAAATATGGGGAGGAAACACCACAAAACAAATAAACCAAGAAATGCAAACAACAAACTCCCCGAAAAAGGGCGGGGCAGTATCTGTAGAGATAGAGCTTATATACAGAAAGTAAGGTTAAGGAATTGAATGAATAGGGGACAGACCATGGTTTAGTATAGCGAAGGTAGAAACAGAATGAATGGATAAGTAGGAAATAAAAAGATAAAAATAATCTTTTTTTCCCTCAATTTACCCATCTATTTATTCATCTCTTTTTGGAAAAGGAAAATAGAGGAGAGAGTAGATAGGCTTGAGTTTAGTGAGTGAAACTAATTAAACAATTAGGAGAAGAGACCCAGCGAGGAGTTGAAAAACAAAAGCATAGAAAAAATTGACTAGCAAAGAAAGAGAAAAGAGTAGGATGCATAGACTTGGAGCAGGGGAGAGGAAATTAGATATATGAGTAAGTCAACAGAAACTACAATAATGATAACATGTTGATAGAGCAGATAAAGAAGATCATTTTTTAACAAGGGAGAAAAAGAAAGGAAAAGGAAAACTAAAGTAGGGATAGAAGAGAGAATAGGATGAAAAAGGGAAAAGTGAGGAAGAAAAGGGTGGAAAAAAATAAAAAAAATAAGATAAGATAACAATAGTAAAATAATAAAAATAAAATGAAAAAAAATAATACAAAAAATAAAAGATAAAAAAATAAAACAAACAAAAAAAGGTAAAAAAATTTTTAATAAAAGATAAAAAAATAAAAAAGTGAAGTGTTATTCACTTCAGCTGAGTTTTACTAGTAATGTCCTATAAGGTCTGGTTTAAGACCCCATTCTTCTGTTCTGTCTGCCACTTCTCAGTTTCCTGTTAGGTAGTCAGCATCGTGTTGAAGTTCCAAGCCATCTACTGCTCCTCTGTGTCTGTCTTCACAGCCTTGGCAGCAAGCAGGCAGGATCAATCCGCCTGCTGTGCCTGTCTGCATGCTGTCAATCTTGATCACTCCAGCGTCTGTTTTTGACAGGGTTTTAAGTTGGGGTGGTGCTGTATTTCTTTCAGGGGCTGAATGGCCCCTCCTCAACACAGTCACCAGGGCTCCCTGGAGCTATTTAGAGTCTTTATTTCCTCTGCAAATCTTGAGACTGGGTGTGGCTGCACTAGCTGCCATAAGACTGAAGGAGGGGCTGCTCTTCAGGAAAAAAAAAAAAGGCTGCTTAGGTTTGGAGAGTCCCGAATGTCCCAGTGCCGGATTCCTGGTCACCTCTCCCTGATCTGCTCCTCTCCACAGCCTCTCCACAGCCTCCACAAAACTGAGCCTCCACCAGCACTGCAGCCTTGGTGAGTGCTTGTAATGGAAAGGTCCTATGAACTGGGTTTAGTGATAAAAGCCAAGACAAAACAGAGGCAAAACAACCACGTGACTGCAAGTTTCTCTTCCCCTGGCACTGCTAGACTTGGGCAGTTCTTCAGGCCACCTTTCTGGGAACAACCTCTCATGGCTGTGGACTTAGATCTAGATTCCCCAGCCTCCGAAGCCCTGTGGACTTCTTTTCCACAGTCAGACCGTAGGCCTGTCCTCAAGGGACGCAGACTTGGTGCAGTGTAACTTCTTTCTGATCCTCTCGGCCTGGTGGTCGCATGTCTCTCTCCAGCCCAGAACCCCAATCCAACCATTCTGCAGGCGTCCTCTGTCCTTTCTGGCTGTGAATTGTCTCACCAGGTGTGTCTAATTCACCAATTCCAGGTGGATATTATTTGATTTATCACTTCTATCACTCTGGGACAAGGCTCATGACACGTCTATTTATTTGGCTGCCATTTTTTTTCCTCCCTCTTAGTATCTTTTCCACTCCTAATTTTTGTTTATTGTACAATTTTTACATTCTCAATATAACATCTTCCCCCCACCAATCACCCTATTTCTGTTAGTTCTATAGATACATACACATGCTGCTCACCTTTAGTCTCATTGTTGCAGGGCAGGTTTCCTAATTATTATCTTTGCTGAGAACTCATCCTCAGTTTCACTAAGAAGGAGTCATAGAAACAATGTTACCTGAATCTTTTGTATTAAACCTGGTTTGTTTGTTGCCTTTATGCATTAAGAATGCTTGAAGAGCAACCTGTGTTATTTTGTTTTCCCTGAGGTGACTTACTCATCAATAAATGCTTGAATTTCACTAAACCCCTCTTATTTTAGTATCATCAATGTTATGTACTTTTATTCTACATAGATTTTCAAGCATATGACATTATAATTATTGTTCTGTAAAGAAGTAGTCATTAGATTTACCTATAAATTCATTATATTCATTATTGTTTATTCCCTTCTGCAGTTCCACATTTCCACCATTTTTCAATTGTTTGATAATTTATTATTTCATTGCAGGTTGTTTGCCAGTGAATATTTCAGTTTCTCTGTATCTAAAGGTCTTTATTTTTCAGAGATTGATTTTGCCAAATAAAGGGTTCTGGATTGGCCATTATAATCTTTAGCATGTTAAAGTTGTCATTTCATTTTCATTGTATTTAGATAATTTCTGTTGAGAATTCAGCTTTCAGGACCATTGTTGCTCCTTTTTAAGACATTGTATCTATTTTCCCTTGGATACTTCCCAAATTTTCTTTTTTTGCCTTTTAGAAGTTTTATTATGCTGCTAATGTACATATGGATGGTTTTTCTTTTAATTTAATTGTGCCTGTGGCCCACAGTTAATTTTTCTTTAATCTTTGACTTGCATCTTTTGTCAGTTGTGAACATTTAGAGCTATATATACTCAAATATTGTATCTGTTCCATGGCCTCTCTTCTCTATCTGGAATTACAATTATATACATTTAAGATCTTTTGCAATGTCATTTCTCTATTTTTTCATACTTTTTTATTATTTAAAGTTTCTTTCTGTATTTCAAAAAAGGGTATTTTTTACAGACAAATCCTGCAGCTTACTAACCCATTCTACTGTGACTGACCTGCTGTTCAAATTGTTTAGTTTCTGATTTCAGTTATTTTATTTTATAGCTTAATAATTTCCATTTGGTTCTGTTTAATAGATTTTCATTCCATCTTGTTTCTTATTCATTTGAAGGTATTAATCAATAATTCTTTATCACCTGGGAGCTGCAGCTAGTCTCTATTTTTTTCTCTCTTGGGTTTTGATCAGCTGGTTCTGTCTCTTAAGGGCTGGATAATGAATGGAGGACATTGTGTACAATTGTTATAGAGAAGTGAAAAATATTACCTTCACCTACAGATTATTTCCTTTAATCCGGAAGACAGAATAGGGAAAATCAACTTGATCCATTTGCGAAAATGATGCAAAAAGGGCTTCTATCCAGGTGAAGGACAATCTATTTCTATTTTGCTCTTTCTCTTAGAAAAATCACATTTTGGAGATCTCACCTGAAAGCTCATAGTGTTTACATGGCTCCTCCTTTTAGTCTTGTCCTGTACTTCAATGTTTGTATTCCCAGCCTAATACTTAATTACCACCTTCAATTTGTCTATAATTGTCATTGTAGTTTTGTTTGATTTTGTGGCCTCCCACCCCCACTAGTTCCCCTCACCCCATCCAGCTCGAGAGCAAGCAAATGGCTCTCTGGGAAATACTGTCACCTCTCTATGATGACTATTTATCCAGGCTTTTCACTCAAATCCAGGCTGCCTTGGAACATCAACATTTGTCTCTCTGATTCTGTGAAATTGCTATTGTCTCTGCCACTGCTTTCATGTCCTTAGAAATTGGAAAATACCTAGAGGAGGAAAATGGTGAGTGACATAAGCCTCCCCTCAATGCCCATTTTCATCTCTGAGCATCTTGGCCACTGAAGCTGCAGATGTCTTAGCTGGTGACCACTGCTTCACAAGGTTGTAGTTGCTGTTGTGATTTTATCAATGTTTATAGTGTTCCAGGCAGAATAGTTTGATAAAAGACTACTAGTTCCATTGCTACTACCTGGATGTGAGCCCCATCCAGGAATACTACAGTAGCTTCAGAACTCATCACCCTACTTTTACACTTGCTCTTCTATTCTCAACAGAGGAGCCAGAGTGATGGATCAAAAATGTAGAGTTCTGGAGAATCCTATATAATAAAAGGGTAATATGCAAATTGACCCTAATGGAATGACCAGGATGACTGGTCGCTATGATGCGCACTGACCAACAGGGGGCAAACCCTCAATGCAGGAGCTTCCCCCTGGTGGTCAGTGTGCTCCGACAGGGGGAGCTCTGCTCAGCCACAAGCCGAGCTGACCACTGCGAGCGCAGCGGCAGTGGCGGGAGCCTCTCCCGCTTCCTTGGCAGCACTAAGGATGTCCGACTGAGGGCTTCCGGGCTGCCAGAGGGATGTCTGACTGCCAGCTTAGGCCCAACCCCCCAGGGAGTGGGCCTAAGCTGGCAGGTGACATCCCCTGAGGGGTCCCAGACTGCGAGAGGGTGCAGGCCGGGCTGAGGGACCCCCCAAGTGCACGAATTTTTGTGCACCAGACCTCTAGTTTGAGAATAAAATCCCATGTCTATAAAACCCTACATAACACCCTGCAGAGTCCTGATATTTCCTACCCACTCAGCTTCCCCCACACTGGCCTCTTGACTATGTTTGAAATACCAGGTACCCTTCTACTTTAGAGTCTTCTGCTGATTCCTCTTTCTGGTATACCCTCTCTCCACATAATTTCATGGCTAATTTCTTCATCTTCTTTAAGATTTTGCTTAAATGTCTTCTTTCAAAAAAAAATCTATACTGAAATGAAGTCTTGCTCACCCCTCCCAACCAGGTACTTTGACTCTCAACCTCATCAATTCTACTTTCTTCTTTTGCTTCATCCATTAATATTGAACACTTTCTAACATAATATGAAATTTTCTATTCATTATATTTATTTATTTTTCTCCATCTAAACCCTATTCTGTCCCTTTCCAAAAAGTTAACTCTAGAATGACTAGAATCTGTGTTTCTTTCATTGATAAATCATCATGTGCCCCATAATGACATTTCTGTCAATGACTGACTGCATATAGAATGGTGGTTCCATAAGATTATAATGGAACTGAAAAATTCCTCTCACCTAGTAGTTTTGGTAATGTGGTAACATAATGCATTCTGTGTTTGTGGTAATGCTGATGTAAACAAACCTACTGCATTGCCAGTCCTATAAAAGTGTAGCATATACAATTACAGTAGTTGTCTATACCATCTAGGTTTGTGTAAGTACTCTCTAAGATGTTTACACAACAACAAAATTGCTTAACCATGCATTTCTCAGAATGTATTCCCACTGTTAAATGGTGAATGACTGTATTCTGAGTATGTGGAATTTTAAAAGATGTACTCAAAGGATCAAATAAATGGTAAAGACAGAAATATTTTGGTATAGAGGGTAATCAAGATAGCCTAATAATCAGGGAATTTAATTCATTCATCAATTATTTATTGAATTACAGCATGTATAAGGTACTAAAATAATAAACAAGACAGGTACTTGGAGCGCAAAAGCCTTTCTTTATTTTTATTTTTTAAACAAAGTACACATATATATGTATAAAAGTATACAATGTATATTACATCATCATGTTGTATATACTTGAAATATCTTCCAATTCTATTTTCATCAATTATGCCTCAAAAAAGATGGGAACAAAAGAGTTATTAGCTTCTTTCCTAGTATTCTTAAATTATTGCAAATGCTCCCTCATGGCTCAAGAATTCCCACATTTTCCACTGAGGAAAAGATAGTATTATATTACTAAGAATCACAGTAAGAGCATTTCCCCCCAGAACTCTATTTTGATTAGTTAAGGAAGCTGTAGCCCAAATCTCTTTTAAAGAAGCATTTAAATATTAACACACATCATATTATTTATCAAAAGATAGTATCATACTCAGGGAAATTTTGGAATTTTTACTTTTACTTTCAGGTTATTTACAGTGCACACATTATGATGTTTCATACTTCTCCAGTTCAAATACCACCAATGCTATAAACAACATATTCTATTTTTAGCTTATGTAGATGTTTATTCTTCATTTTTTTCTTATCAGTTTAATAAAAATGGCTAAGCCAGCTAGATTTCAGGAACAAGAGTGAGTACTTTAAGTATGCTCTCCATGACCTTACATAAAAATTATTTATTTCCATTTTGTAAATTTGTTCAAGATCATAGAACTATCTATTCAGTTCTATGATTTATATACTTATAATATAATCATATATATATATCACATATATGTTAATCCATCTATATTTATACCTATGTAACTACATATATTTATATGTTTACATATAGTTATCTCTATTATCTACCCACTTATCAAGGAGCATTTCATCCATATTCTTATAATAATCTTTTATATAAATGTTTAACTAGCCCTGGAAATAAACACTTAACTACAGTGATGGATATCTGAGAAACCAAGAAACAAAGTAAAAAGAAAATTAACATGACCTAATTAATATACTTAGGAGCTCTTCTATTTAACAGATCAAATTATGAAAGTCTGAAAATGTTATTTGATCATAAATTAATATTTTTAATTACTTTCAAATTTTCAAAAGTTGTATCTACTTGCATTTTTGCTGGGCTAGAGAGTTTCCACATTACAGCTCAGAAACATGTTCTGTTAGGACATATCTAAGGCTTGCAGTCCCCCAAAGCTAATGTGTTTCTCCTCACACAACTCAAGTTTTTAATTCTGATACCTGTAGCCTTTATATCTCTCCACCAAAAAGACATAGGAGAAAGGGAAATGGAGGTTGTGACATTTTCTTTTTCCCTATAAGAGCCTCTGCAAGGAGGACATAGTTGAATGACATAGCAGAAAATCTTAAAACATTACTTAATACTTGGCTCTAATATCCAGTCTTTGAACATACCCATAGAATTAAAGTTTAAGTCTGTACATTTCCCATGATAAATAGTATTTGAAATGTTTTTAAAATAGCCAATCATCAGATTTGTCTAATTAGAAACATCCCTGTTATTTTCTATGTAAGGCAACTGCACTAGCATCAGGACAATCCAGAATGGTCAGTGGAAGCAATAACAGCAGGGAGATTCTAAAATCTACAAATACTCAGGGAAGGGGCTGGTCCTCACACAGTTGTGGCACTAGCTTAAGCTTAGTAACAGTGCTAATCATCAAACAAATGATGGAGAGTTTCTCTGTGTGATTCATGTACAAAACTACCTTATCATTATTTTATGATTATCCTATATAATAAAACCCTACTATGGAAATCGACCAAACAGTGGAATGACCAGCAGAACGACCGGTCGCTATGATGTGCACTGACCACTAGGGGCAGACGCTCAATGTAGGAGCTGCCCCCTAGTGGTCAGTGCGCTCCCACAGGGTGAATGCTGCTCAGCCAGAAGCCGGGCTCATGGCTGGCAAGCACAGTGGCAGTGGCGGGAGTCTCTCCCACCTCTGTGGCAGCGCTAAGGAGCAGCGAGCTGAGCGGTAAGGAGCAGTGAGTAGGCGGGAGGTAAGGAACAAAGGGTGTGCGACTTCCAGCTTAGGCCCCTGCCCATGCACTGGGCCTCTAGCATTAAAAATAAAATTTCTATTATTTATTCCAATCATCAAATCAGATTCTCCGAGGGTCCTAGGAATCTTCATTTTAGTGAGCCCACCAGGTGAATCTTACATACACCAAGGTTCAAAAAAAACCCACAAGCACAAGGATCTCTAACATCTGTTGATGGTGACTGGTGTTGACTCATTCTTCCTCTATTCAACCTTAAATTAAATTTTTGTAAGTGGAGTTGCTTTTGTTTATATTACATCTTTTAGTTTTTGCTTGTTCTGGGAATCTATCTGTAGAAAAACTCTTGGATGTACTGTGGATATATTTTGGAGTAAAATACTTAGCTATGTTTATCTCAGGGAGATTAGAAAGAGTTGAAGACTGAGATGCCAGGGAGTATGAAAGAATTAACATTAACATTTATATTAAAGACCAAAACATGGGCTTGAAAACGAGAAACATTTTGGTAGTGTTTAATGTGTAGTTGAAGGTAAGAGGAGTATGTCTAAAATATTTATACAACTGGAATGCCATGAGTACTAAGTAGTAATCATCACCATCATCATCAATGTGAGTATTGTGCACCACATTTTATTAGGCCCCCTTGCATGCAGCAGCTCATTAAATTATCAAAACAGTCTGAGTGGCTGGGGGGGGGGGGGAGTATTTGGGGAAAAAGAAGACATATGTAAAACTTTAGGAAATAAAAAATAAAAAAATAAAAGATAAAAAAAAAAGCCTCGGGTGAAGTTTCTATGAAAGGCAAGGGATTTGCCCTACAGTTTCATATGTTCTGGCTTTCCTTGGAGAGCATTAATTCATTAATTTATCACAGACACCTCTATGTTAAGCACTATAGATATAAAGTTACAAAACAAACAAACAACAAACAACCCCCCACCCCCAAACCTAGCCCACTCCCCCCAGAACCTTACACACAGATATGGAGAGAAAAGATAAACACATTCAGAGGAGAAGTAACTGTTAGGTCCTGGCAGCTCCTGTACAGCCACCAGTGTGACCTGCGTTCACTCTTCATTAAAGGAGAGAGCTTCTTTGAAATGCCTATGGGATACTTTTCCCTCTTTCCACCAATCAATATCCCTCTCCTAGTCTTCAAAAGTGCCTTCTTCTATGAAAGGAATTGCCACTGTGGACAAAAAAAAAAAGGCCATATGCTAACCTGACCAGCTCAGGGAAGGCCTGCGTGGAAGTCTTGCAAACTCAGAGACCTAAAGTAACCACAAAGGATGGTCTGAAATTAAATTTGAACTAAAAGCAGTTTATAGTGGGTAGTCAGGTCCTAGGCCAGTATTTTCCCTGTCAAAGGTCACTCTTTACCTTTAACTGAGTCTATTGTCTTTTTGCATCTAAGATAACCTCCCTGTGAAATGTCAGGGTAATTTAACTTCCCTTTTTCCGGACCCCTTAGGGCACAACCAAATGCATCTGGGCACCAGGATTAAGATAATAAATTCCTTCATCATTGTTATCATGTTAATTGTTGACTGTTAACTATCGTGCACCCACCTAAGTAAAAGAAATATATGTCTATCATTTTACTTTTTATCCAGTCCCAGAGGTTTCCCTACTTTGCTCTCTCCCACCTCCCTAATCTCTCACCAGTGGAGTTCATGTAACCCACTTATGCCTCCTCCTTTGACTGTAATATGTAAAACAAGGTGAAAAACTGCCATTCTCTGGAGCATTGTCCCAATCCGTTGAGATTCTGCTTCCTGGCAATTGTCTATAGTTTGGTTCAAATAAACTCACAAAAATTCTTTACAGGAAAAAAACAAAAAAAAAAAACAAAAAAACAACAGTCTGGCTCTGGACAGACTTTTCACAATATGAATTTCCTTGTCCTCTCAGTATTCCAATTCCAGTAAATGTCATATTAATCCAGTCAATTGGTTATGCCAACAACATTGGAGTGATCCATGATGGCTCTCTCTCATGCCCCTTTCCATTCCTATCCTCCAACATGCACATGTCTGATGGGTTAAATTTATCCACTCAGATGACTGTTTTTGTTGTTGTTGTTTTAAATATATATTTTATTGATTTTTTTACAGAGAGGAAGGGAGAGGGATAGAGAGTTAGAAACATCGATAAGAGAGAAACATTCATCAACTGCCTCCTGCACACTCCCCACTGGGTATGTGACTGCAACCAAGGTACATGCCCTTGACTGGAATCGAACCTGGGACCCTTGAGTCTGTAGGCTGATGCTCTATCCACTGAGCCAAACCAGTCAGGGCTCAGATGACTGTTTTTATGTACTCCTAAAAATACCTGGTAGATGAAGACAAGAAGCCCAATGCAGTAAATCATTGGTTTACAGACCTATTAGCATCTCAATAATCAAGTTCAAACACCTCAAATTCTTTCACATAAAACAAGAAACAAATGACAAAAAAGTAATCTCTCTTGTTGACCAGAAAAAAAAGGTTTCAAATAATTTAGTAATGACATCATATTGCTGCCCCTGCTGCTCTACTAGGGCAGCTGGCACCTACTTACCTTTACAAATACTCTGTGGTAGCCCACATTTTACTGATTCATCTAGGTGCACCCACTGTATATAAACTACCTTAATAAACACCCCTCCCACTGACCTCCACTGCCATACCACACATATATTACATTTACATGAAATTCAATGATGGTGATGAGATTTGTTATATACTAGAGGCCCGGTGCACGAAATTCGTCCACAGGGATCGGGCCTAAACGGGCAGTCGGACATCCCTCTCACAATCCAGGACTGCTGACTCCCAACCGCTCACCTGCCTGCCTGATTGCCCCTCATTGCTTCTGCCTGCCAGCCTGATCACCCCCAACTGCCCTCCCCTGCCAGCCCGGTTGCCCCCAACTGCCCTCCCCTGCTGGCCTGATCGCCCACAACTGCCCTCCCCTGTAGGCCATCTTGTGGTGGCCATCTTGTGGCCACATGGGGGTGGCCATCTTTGATCACATGGGTGTGGCCATCATGTGTATTGGAGTGATGGTCAATTTGCATACTAGCCATGACTAATTAGCATATCTGGGCTAATTAGCATATCCCTCTCTTATTATATAGGATTATTAATAGGGATTGAATGATTATGTCCCCCCAAATTCATACCTTAATGATCTAATCCCCGACACAATGGTATTTGGAGATGGGCCTTTTGGAAAGTTATTAAGTTTAGATGAGGTCATGAGGGTGGGGCATTCAAGATGAAATTAATACCCTACAAGAAGAGTCACCAGGGAGCTTAGAATGGAACCTACTTTGCTGGCACCTTGATCTTGGGCTTTCCAGCCTCCAGAACTGTGAGAAAATTAATTTCTGTTGTTTAAGCAACCTATCTAGGATATTTTGTTATGGCCACCTGTGCTAACTAAGATGATTATCAATTTGAAGATGACAGGATCTTATAATCAATTTTAGGTGCATGGGAAACACAGATTGAAGTAAAAAGTGATTCTGAGGTATTCAGCCTGAACAACTTAGAAATTGTTATTTAGAAAGAAAAAAGAACGTGGGAGAAGCAGGTTTGGGTAGGAAAATCAAGAATGGATGTATTAAATTTGAAACATTTAGTGGAGATGTCAAAAGTTTTATATATGAGAGTGGATCTCAGGTTCAAGGTGAAGGTTAGAGAAATATATGAGAACTTCACCAGTAAATAGATGAAATTTAAATCATTTATTGTATGAGCTCACCTGGAAAATAAATATGGCAAGATTAAATAGGGTCTAAGGCCTGAGCCCTGTATCGCTCAAGCATCTGGAGGTCAATATGACAAGCAGCAAAGGGGACTGCAAAGGTGTCATCAGGAAAGTAAGAAAAAAAATAAAAGAATGGTGTCCTAAAAACTGAGTCATCACATTTTTAAAGGAAAGTGTGATCCACTTGGCAAATGTTGCTGAGAAGGTAAGTAAGCAAGATTCATATTGATTATTAAATTTGACACAGTAAGATCTTGGGGGGCTTCTTTAGTTTCAGAGGATGGTGGTAGGTGGAAAACTTAAAAAAACTAAAACCTCATCGGCATTTCCTTCAATTCAGGAAAAAATGAATGACAGATATAGGATTAACAAAAAATGGTGGGAGAAGTGCACTTTCATCTATATATGTATTAACAGCCAATTTTTTAAAAAGTAATCAAAATAGAAATTAGTTATAGAAAGGGCAAACGAGGTTGATTGGTGACAGGAAAAAGCTATTAGTTAACAGGATACTTTCAATAGGAGTCAAATTTAAGATACTTACAGATATAGGGATCTTGTGGTCAGGAGGCGAAAGGGTCTCACTTATATCTTTATACTAGAGGCCTGGTGCATGAAATTCATGCATGGATAGGGTCCCTAGGCCTGGCCAGCAATCAGGGCTGATCTGTGGGGCAACTGGCGGGGTGATTGGGGGGTCCCCCGCTGGCACCTGCCATGGCTGGCCTGAGCCCTATGGGCTGGGGGCAGCTCCTGCATTAAGTGTCTGCCCCCTGGTGATCAATGCACGTCATCACGACTGGTTGTTCCACCACTTGTTCTGCCTTTTGGTTGGTTTGCATATTAGGCTTTTATTATATTGGACTAGTGGCCTGGTGCATGAAATTCGTGCTCATTAAAAGGGAATTAATTAGAGGAAATATTTTAATATTGCTATTTGCCCTTTCTCTATAATAGAAGTGTAAGAGATGAAAGAAAATTAGTAAAATGTATATGAAAATCTCCCTCCTGTCAGAGTCTGGGGCATGCCATGGGACTCAGAGTCAAGTCCCCACCCACCCACATGAGCCTTGAAACTGCGTGAGACCCAGACCTGGCCAGCCCCACCCCCTTCAAGCCCCGTAGGGGGCGCGCAGCTCAGGTACCCTGGCCCATCGCTGGGTGGCGGGTGCGGCCTCAGGTCCCCCCGTGCAGCCTCAGGTCCTCCGGCCCAGCGCCGGGACAAGGGGCGCAGCCTCAGGTCCCCTGGCCCAGCCTCAGTTCCCCCGGCCCTGGCACTAGGGTGCAAGGGCATGAGGGCATGAAGACCATTTGCATATTAGCTCTTTATTATATAGGATTGGAGTAAAAGTCCTAAATCCAGGGTTACTGAAAGAAGCTCCAGTAACCTGAGCTCTGCTGTGTGGGTCCCCTGATAGCAGGTGTGCTGCTCAGGGGTTGAAGGGCCCAGCCCAGGATGGGGCAATGGTATTGTTTCTTATGTAGTCTGGGCTAAGAGCAATCCCGGCTTCAAACACCTGTATTAACCTGAAACCAGTGTCCATATGGGTCGATTCCGCTTATATTTCCGGGAATAACAGGACCAGCAACTGCAAGTGAAATATTATCCCAAAGAAACAAGCTGACTTCAGGACATGACTGTCCAGAGGTTGGGCCAAAGATGGCTAAAGTGAGGAAACAGAGGAGAGGATAAGCAGGTACTCTGTGACCAGAGTTCTCACCTCAAATACGAGCTTCTCTACTTTCTGCCATCTGACAGTGGTTGGCCAGCCTCTCTGTGTTATGGTTACTACCCCTGTAAATGAGAAAGGTAGTGATACATTCTTTGAGGGGTGTTGGGAGGATGGAATAAACTGGAACAAGAGACATTCTTAGATCAGTGTGGGGCATATTTACTATGTGCTAAATGTGTTCGATTTTTACAATCACACTGGAATAAATTATTGAGTTTAAAGAACATGTTATGTCCCTGTAATTCAGTCGTGTTTGAAGAACGGACAGCCTACAGCACCAGTGTGAAGCTGCATACAGTTGTAATTAGAAAAAAAGATATGAGGAATGTAAAAAAAAAAAAAAATCCAGAGTGGAGGGCAGAGAAGAGACTGTGTGTTCTAATGCATGCAGAAGACTGGTGAATTTCCATTGGCAACATGTGTGTCTGCATGTCAGTGAGAATGTATTCAGAAAGACACCTGTGGCTCAGAGTTGCCCCACATCAGCTCTTACAGGCTGAAACCAGCCCATACTTGGGAGCTTGGAAATAAAACTGGAAAAATCCAAGCTAGTTATCATAAGGCATTTTTGTATCTTTAAGAGAAATAGCTACAAAGTTTTTTTACTCAGAAGCAAATAACTTATGCTCTAAATGATAATGCAATTTTTAAATGTATAATGGTGAGTATGAGACAGACTTTATAACTTTTATTTTTTATCTGTGGCTAAATACTATAAAAGTGAAATAATTAAATTATGTCTTGTAGTTTTCTGAGGGGGAGAAAAATCTAAAATCATTTTTATTTTCCACATGTTTTTCTTTTAAAACATACACAATAAATGAGTATTAGACATTCTTCACTTCCATTGTCTCAACTACTCAGGTTGAAAGACAACAGACCAGAGCTGTCTAGTGTGGTAACTACCAGCTCCAGGTGGCTACTGAATGCTTGATTTGTTTGACTAGTGAGGAGCTGTAATTTTAATTTATTAATTTTTATTTAAATAAAAATTCACATTTATTAAGTTATTAAAAACTTTGCAAATATTTGAACAAATATATAAATCTACATTTTCAACTATAATTTTATAAAATATAAATCCAGATAAAGTATTTTCAATGAAAATTTAGCATTCAAATTGAGCTGTTCTATAATTATAAAATACACAGTATATTTCAAAAACAGTATAAAAAACAAACTATATATTATCTAATTAACATATTTTATATTGCTTTTATGCTGAAATTATATTTTGTATATATAGAACTAAATAAATTATATTACTAAAATTAATTTCACCTATTTTTTTTAACTTTCTTTTTAATGTGGATACTAGAAAGTTAAAACTTGTATTTGTAGCTTGTGTTATATTGGTATTGGACATTGTCCTTATCTTCAGGAAGGTACAAATTCCTCATATGATAAGAAATTGTAAATCTAAAACAAGGCTTATCTTTTAATATTAGTCCTTTGAGTAAAAAATAATTTGATATGCATATTTCAGAAACCCAATTCACACTATAGTTTATACTGGGAATTTAATTTGTTCTCCGACATTTTTTGAGAATTTACTAGTACATGAGACTTATAAGATAATATGGTGGTAAACTTGCTTTGCTTTATTATTGCATCAATGAATGGCTTGTCTGTGACTATCTAAGACATGATTTAGTCATAGAAAGGGTTGGTACATAGTTTTCATGGATCATTTGAAAAATAATAGGTATTATGTAGTTGCTTTTGCTGAATGAGAGTTCTACTTTATATGCAGTATTTTTACAAAATTTGTAGACCTAATTCTAGTACCATATACATATGTACATAAAATGTACATGCCATATTCATACATACATAATTTAAATTTCATGTAAAATATATTTTACTAATATATCAAATTTTTTTTTCTCACTAAGCCAAATGCCAAACTGACTTCAAAAACTTATGCAAACTGACTTCAAACTGACTAAGCATGTAATTTCCTAGTCTCTATTTATAGTTATGTGCACCCTATTGAATAATATACGGCCAACCCAAATTTTTGTATAAATAGGCATTGTGTTCCTTTTAAAACTAACCACTAACTGCTGAATGGAAATTCAGTTATTTATTATTAAGTGCATATCTGGAGTTTTGTTTACACTATATACATAGAAAAAAAGTTAACTAGTACATTATTTTGTTTTAGTTTTTATTATGGGAATTTTCAAACATACAGCAAAATATTTTAATAAAATGAATTCTCCTATTTCCATGATCAAGATTCATCACCTGTCAGTATTTGGCGATCTTATTTTATCTCTGCCCTTAAACATTTTCCAAAGCATCGTTTTATTCACTCATAAATGTCTTGATAAGAATATTTAAATTTTGTTTAACATAATTACCATGCCATTATAATACCTAACAAAATGTTACATAATAATATAGCCTGCATATGCAAGAATCATTTTAAAATTCATTTGTTAGAATCAAGGTGCAAACAAGATTCGTTTTATGCCTTTGAAGTTTATTCTCAGAATTAGCCATCTTCCACACTATACCCACAGAGGTACAGGAAACAAATCTGCCCTGTTCTTCAGCACATAAGTATGGTAGCTATGCATGGGCTAAATAGGATTTATCTCAAGAGTTGAGATTCTATATAAACACTGTAAATGGCTTCCATACCTGGTGAAAGAAATAGACTTACAAGTCCAGGAAGCGCAGAGAACCCCAAACAAAAGGAATCCAAAGAGGACCACACCAAGACACATCATAATTAAAGTGCCAAGAGCAAAAGACAAAGAGAGAATCTTAAAAGCAGCAAGAGAAAAACAGTCAGTTACCTACAAGGGAGTACCCATACGACTGTCAGCTGATTTCTCAACAGAAACTATGCAGGCCAGAAGGGAGTGGCAAGAAATATTCAAAGTGATGAATGCAAGAACCTACAACCAAGATTACTTTATCCAGCAAAGCTATCATTCACAATTGAAGGTCAGATAAAGAGCTTCACAGATAAGAAAAAGCTAAAGGAGTTCATCACCACCAAACCAGTATTATATGAAATGCTGAAAGGTATCCTTTAAGAAGAGGAAGAAGAAGAAAAAGGTAAAGATAAAAATTATGAACAACAAATACATATCTATCAACAAGTGAATCTAAAAATGAAGTGAATAAAAAATCTGATCAACAGAATAAACTGGGGAATATAATAGAATCAGGGGCATAGAAAGGGAGTGGCTGACAATTCTTGGGGGGAAAGGGATGTGGGGGGTGTGGGAAGAGACTGGATAAAAATCGTGCACCTATGGATGAGGACAGTGGGGGGGCAGTAAGGGCAGAAGGTGGGGTGGGAACCAGGTGGAGGGGAGCTATGGGGGGAAAAAGAGGAACAACTGTAATAATCTGAACAATAAAGATTTAAAAGAAACAACACTGTAATTGGTAAAGTTTTGTGGAATTAATAGTTAGCTTTGAAGCTGGTTAAAATAAAATTTATTTTATTTAACAGCGAATTAAGGATAGAAAATGAGAGACAAAAAATGGAAAGTGAAAACAGTGAGTTTAGTTTGAGAATTAAAAAAAATATTTCACCCAGCAGGGTGGCTCAGTGGTTGAGCTCATTAACCTATGAACCAGGAGGTTCAATTCCTAGTCAGGGCATATGCCTGGATAGCAGGCCCAATTGCCACTAGGGGGCCTGTAGGAGGCAGAAGATCAATGAGTCTCTCCCATCATTGATGTTTCTATTCCTTCCTCTCCCTTTCTCTCTGAAATCAATAAAAATATATTTAAATAAATAAATAAATAAATAAAATATTTATATGTATTTATGTATGAATACAGGGTGGGGCAAAATAGGTTTACAGTTGTGAGTATGTGAAACACAGTTTATTCTTTATTATTATTTATTAATTGTTGTGTTATTTTCCATATGAACAACTAAAAGTACTTTTGCTTCACCATATATATATATATATATACTAGAGGCCCGGTGCACAAAAATTTGTGCACTCGGGGGCGGGGGGGGGGGGGCAGCCCGGCCTGTGTCCTCTCGCAGTCTGGGACCCCTCGGGAGATAACGACCTGCTGGCTTAGGCCTGCTCCCGGGTGGCAGAGAGCAGGCCAATCCCTAGGTGCAGCCCCTGGTCGGGCTCAGAGCAGGGCCAATTGGGGAGTTGGGGCACCGCCCCCTGTCATGCACAGAGCAGGGCGGATCGGGAGGTTGCGATGCCACCCTTAGTCATGCTCAGGGTAGGGCCGATTGGGGGGTTGGGGCACCGCCCCCTGTCACACTCAAGGCAGGGTCGATGGGGAGGTTGCCGCGCCACCCCCTGTCACGCACAGAGCAGGGCCAATCAGGGGGTTGGGGCGCTGCACCCTGACACTCACAGAGCAGGGCCGATCAGGGGGTTGGGGTGCTGCCCCCTGTCACTCACAGAGCAGGGCCGATCAGGGGGTTGGGGCACTGCCCCCTGTCACTCACAGAGCAGGGCCCATCAGGGGGGGGTTGGGGCTCCGTACCCTGTCACACACAGGGCAGGGTCGATCAGGGGGTTGGGAAGCTCCCCCCTGTCACGCACAGAGCAGGGCCCATCAAGGGGTTGAGGAGCTCCCCCCTGTCATGCACAGAGTAGGGCTGATCAGGGGGTTGAGGAGCTCCCCCCTGTCACTCACAGAGTAGGGCCGATTGGGGAGTTGGGGCGCTGCACCCTGTCACACTCAGGGCAGGGCCCGTGGGGGGGGGGCGGTTGGGGCACCTCCCTCTATCACCCACAGAGCAGGGCCGATCAGGGGGTTGGGGCGCTGCACCCTGTCACACACAGAGCCACAGGGCGATCAGGGGATTGGGGAGCTCCCCCCTATCAGGCACAGAGCAGGGCGATCAGGGGGTTTGGGCGCTGCCCCCTGTCACGCTGATCCTGGTGCCAGGAGGCATATTACCCTTTTACTATATAGGATAGAGGCCTGGTGCATGGGTGGGGGCTGGCTGGTTTGCCCTGAAGGGTGTCCTGGATCAGGATGGGGGTCCCCACTGGGGTGCCTGGCCAGGCTGGCTGAGGGGCTGAGGGTTGTTTTCTGGCTGGCAGGTGACTATAGCTCCCAACCGCTCCTTTTTTTCTTTTTTCTTTTTTTTTTATTCTGTGCCAGCTTTAGCTCTGAGGCCTCGCTGCTGAAAACATTGATAAATTGTTGCAGTCAGGCTGGCTGAAGCCTGGCTGACTGAAAGCTGGTTTCTGGGGTTTTGTTTAGCTTCTATATTTGCAACATAGTTGCTTAGAGTTGCAGCTGAGAGGCCGGCAAGTAAGGCGGGGAACGTTGGAGTTCACCATCACTGGAGCAAGCAAGCCTCCCTGTTCGTTTCAGTGCATGGCTGCTGGCCGCCATCTTGACTGACAGTTAATTTGCATAAGGATATGCTGATTAGCCAATGGCAAGGGTAGCGGTCGTACGCTAATTACCATGTTTCTCTTTTATTAGTGTAGATACACACACACACACACACACACACACACACACACATATATATATATATATATATATATATATATGCATGTATTTATTTATTTTGCTATAAATAGGAGGAGCCAAATGGAGTTTTAACTGGAAGACTAAACAGGTTTAAAGAAATGTTCTAAAATATATTTTTATTGATTTCAGAGAGGAAGGGAGAGGGAGAGAGAGATAGAAACATCAATGATGAGAGAAAATCATTGATTGGCTGCATCCTGCATGCCCCACACTGGGATGGAGCCTGTAACCCGGGCATGTACCCTGACCGGGAATCCCTGAACTGTGACATCCTGGTCCAGAGGGTGATGCTCAACCACTGAGCCACATTAACTGGGAATTTTTAAAAATTGTATGCTGAGCCCTAACTGGGTTGCTCAATGGATAGAGCGTTGGCCCACGGACTGAAGGGTCTTGGTTTGATTTCAGTCAGGGCATGTACCTTGGTTGTGGGCTAGATCCCCAGTAAGGGGTGTGTAGGAGGCAGCTAATCGATGTTTCTCTCTCATTGATGTTTCTAACTCTCTACCCCTCTTCTTTCCTCTCTGTAAAAAATCAATAAAATATATTTTAAAGAAAAATAATTTAAAAAATTGTATACTGAAGGAAATGAGCTAATAGATCAGCCCTGATGGTACAGGAAAGAGAGAGCTACATGTGCAAGCTGAGTTCTTCTATCACTCTAGATTTGTTATCTTCATCCACCACATATAACACCCTCCCCATCACATGAGGTAGATGTTCACCCACTGTGAGGGAAACTGTGAAAGACATTTAGGATCCTCAAAGCTTGCCACCTTAATTTTTGTCATAGCTTGAGCTACCCAGGGAACCCAAAAGTGCCATAGTTGCAGAATCCTTGCTAGCTTTAGTTGTTGAGTTCCTCTCTAGACTACATGTTCCCTTCAGTTGAGCGAAGTATTATGTGTTTCTGTGTGCAAACTGTGCACATACACGGGCACCATGCCGCTTACACAGTAGTGATGCTAATATTTTCTGAGACTAGGTAACTCGAAGATATTGGAAGTTTAAAAATGACTTACGTTTTACCCTCCAAATAAAAAAAAAATTATAAGCTTTTTCCTAAAGGTGAGAGCTGCAAAAGATTCAACTGCATTTAGAATGATTTAAAGAAATTATTTGACTGCAAATAGAACCCACCTACTCATTTCCTGGGACTTCAGGGAAAACCCCATATTTGGCCTTCAATGGACTCTCTTTCAAAATTCATTCTGGAGAATTGTATAGGCTATGAAAGACCCCATTAAAACAAGGCATGCCAGGAATTTTCCTCATGAAAGATACTATTTTTCAGGAAAGCTTCCCTGTATCTTTCTCTTCTTGCTTCACTCAATATTTCTGTTTCCCTCTAAACTCAGGAGTCTTGTTTTACATTTCATCTTCTAAAAATCTTTCACAGTTTCCCTCTCCACCCCATTTTCTCTATTCTCTTTAGTTTTAAACAAGTCATAAATTGAAGAACTTGTCATATTTTGTATATTGCATCTTCCTATAATCTACAGAAAGAGGATCATTGCAGAAAACAGAGTCCTGGACGCCCTTTCTCTGAAAGCTAGCTAATCCCAGTTAATCTGCATCTGATGAAAGATGGCTGTCTGCACATTAAAAGGAAGTTTGCCAAACCTAATCTAAGGATCAAAGGTTTTAAGAATCAGAGCTACAATGAAAGACAATGACAGAATTATTAAACATGACTACATTTCATCATAAAAGATTAATTATTTACTGTAGAATTAAAGGGCTAAAATGAAATTAAAATCCATCAATCATTTTCATTTAACCAAGAAAAAAATTAGACTGTCATAGTGATAAAGAAAAGTTGGTCCTTTCTTCAGATTTCTTTTTGTCTTTGGATTATAATTATTGGTGATAATTGCATCCTTGCAGCACAGACATTAGTCAAAATCATAAATATTTTGTTATATGAAGCTATTGTTATTAGATGATTTTCTGGAGTTCAAATACTATCAAAATATGGATTGGGTAATATTTTATACTTATATATTATGATATAATATTAATACACTTAAAACTTTGAAAAACTTGAACTGTTTAATTTTGTACACATATACATATTATTTCTTGTATAAATTGCTAGCCAGAATATATTTTCTCAAAATCTACAGCTAATAATTTATATTATGGAACTATACAGAAAGAGTAAAATGCGTGTCATTAGAAATTAAATTCCTCAAGATGTATTATTAAAATTAAGATCTGAAATGTTTACAATAAAGTTTGCTCAAAAAAGAATACTTTAGTTTTTATGTAATGTATAATATAGGTTCCCCGGATTACCTCTTTGTACATTTTCTTTTGAGATTACTTACATTTATGTATAATTTACCTACAATATAATACAGCCACTTTTAGTCAGTTTTGAAAAATGTGTATACACATGTATCTATCATCCCAATCAAGGTATAGAACATTTCCATCACTGCTAAAAGATTCTTCATATCTTCAATAGTCAGACAATAACTAATCTATTTTTCATCACCATAAATTAAATGTTTTCCTAGGGTTTCATATAAATGAAGTTGCATAGGATATATGACACTCTTTTCTATCTAACCTTGTTTGCTCAGCATGTTTTTGACATCCATGATGTTAAGTGGATCAGTAGATTATTCCTTTTACTTTAAAAAATATGTTTTTATTGATTTTTTAGAGAGAGAGGAAGGGAGAGGGAGAGACATAAAAATATCAATGAGAAACATCTCTCGCCTGCCTCCCACATGCCCCTGACTGGGGGTTGAGCCCACAACCCAAGTATATGCCCTGACCAGGAAACATACCACTTGGTACATGGGACTATGTTCAACCCACTGAACATAGTGGGTTGTGAGCTCACTATGTACGTGCCATATTCATACATACATAATTTAAATTTCATGTAAAATATCATGCTAAATAGGATTTATCTCAAGAGTTGAGATTCTATATAAACACCGTAATTGGTTTCCCTACCTGGTGAAAGAAATAGACTTACAAGTCCAGGAAGCGCAATGTGAAGCCACCCTTTACATTGCATACATATGACACAACTTATCCATTCTGTGGCTAATGGGTATTTCCTTGTTTCCAGTTTAGGGCTATTATTCATAGAGCTTCTGTGAACATTCTTTTAGAAGTCTTTATATATATAGTTATTTCTCTTGGGTAGATACTTGAGTGTGGGATTGTTGTGCCATATGGCAAGTGTACATTTAACTTTATAGAACTTCAAAAAAGCAATTTGAAATCATCGTCCCCCTTTATATTCCCAGCACAGTAGGTGAGGAGAGCTTCAGCTGTTCTACATCCTCATCAACATTTGGTATTTATGATCTTTTGTATTTTAACTATTCTAGTGGTCCCTGAACACCGCATCAAGATGTAGTGATACATCACTGTAGTTTTAAATTGTAATTCCCTGTGTAAAATAATTTTGAGCATTTTTTCATGTACATAGGTAATTTGCCTGTCTTTTTCTAGAAGGGTCTGTTCAAACTTTTTTGCCATCTTATTATTTATGTTACTAATTCTATATAAAAGTCTTTTGTTAAATATTTGAATTGAGATTATTTTCTCCCTGCCATTGTTTTTTCTTTTATTTTCATAATTGTCTCTTTGAGAAGAAAAAGGTTTTTATTTAAATGGAATCTACTCTAAACATTGTTTTTGTTATGGTTTGTTCCTTTTGTGCTCTAAGAAATTTTGCCAATATAATTCAAATATTCTCTTAACTTATTTGCTAGAATTTTCATAGTTTTGTCTTTTGCCTGTGATATTTTCTAGCTTACTTTAATTTATGCTATAATTTAATGATTAAGGATTTTTTTCTATGTGGATATACAGTTGTTTTATCATTATTTGCTGAAAAGACTATCCTTTACTCTATTGTATTACATTGATAAAATTTATCCCACATGAGTTGATCTATATCTGGACTCTGTTTTCTGTTCCTGTATCTTATACAAATATCATTATGGCAAAATGTTGTAGCTATATAACACATCTTGAAATTAGGTAGTCTGAGTCCTATAATTTTCTTACTTTTAAAAAAGATTGTTTTGGCTATTCTATGTTCTTTTAATTTTTATAACTTCTTTACAATTAGTTTGTCAATTTAATTAAAATAAACTTGCTGACATTTGTATTGGGATAGCATAGAATTCATAATTCAGTGGTTCTCAAACAGTGGTTCCTGGACATAGCCTTAAAATCACTGAAAACTTGTTAAAAAATAAATTCTCAATCCCCACCCCATATCTACTGAATCAAATCTGGAGGTGACACTTTTTCTTTGCACTATTGTCATACACTTTACTTCCACAGATAATATTAATCACAGAGAGCAATTGATATTTCTCCTTTAAATAGTGGATTATCTTTTTATAAGATTTAAAGAACAGAAAACAAAGTCTTGCATATTTTCTTATGTATATTCCATTTCTGATTTACTTTATTCCCTTGTATAAATTTGAGGCTTAATTTTCAGTAAGCCTGAAGAAGATCTTTAAACATCTCTCATGGTGCAGATCTGCTGGTGACAAATTCACTCAGATTTTGTCTGAAAATCTCTTTATTTTTACTGTTTTACAAAAGAATTTTATGTTTAACTTTATTGGCTGACAGTTCTATTGTTATTTTTATTTTGAGATTAAAAATGTTGCTCAGTTCTTCCGCCATCACATGGTTTCTCGTGGTGTTAGCAGTCGTTCTTTGTTTTCCTGTATGAAGTGAGCCTTTTTGCATGAAATAGGCTGCTTTTATGATGTTCACCTTATTAATAGTTTTTAGCATATTTGTTCCAATGTCTCCTTATGCTGTGTGTTTATCTTGCTTGGTGTATTTTGAGCTTCTTGGTTCTGTAGGATTATATTTTTATTCATTTTATAACATGCTTGATCCTTATTTCTTCAGCTATTTGGTCTGCCCCCTTATTTTGGTCCCCTGTTACACGTTTGACTGACTGATATTCTCCCATAGGTCACTAAGTGGCTATTCATTTTTAAAGTTTTATTCTCTGTTCTTCAGTTTGCATTTATTACTGTATTTTCAGATTATTGTTTTTTTTCTTTTCCTTTCCTTTTCTTTTTCTTTTTCTTTTTTTTTTTTTTTTACCTCTGCAATGTTTAATTTACAATGCTAATTTCTGGATTTTGTTGTTAATTTATTTGTGGATTAGTTTTTTTTTCTCTTGCTCCATGTTTTTGTTTTTATATTCTTTTTGTAAGATCTAAGTAACCACATTCAGAACCAGAAGGGTCACCTGTGTAAGCTTGGTAGCTTCTCACTTTATGGTTCTCTGGTATTTGTTTTTTGCCTGGACTCATGGGATCCTACCTTAGGAGGGTGTAGATAAACACTTAACCAAATGCCCCAAGGACCCTTATTCAGGTTCCTAGAACACATTCTTTGTTGCTCCCTTCCCTCCAGTTCCTTGCCTGACACACCTGAGCTGCTTCAAGCTCGCTAAGCTATAACCTTTGCCTCAGCTCAGTAGGACCATTGTGTTCTGCTGGCTTATGCTCTTCAAATTACAATTTAGGGGTGACTTGGGTTTATCTCCTTTAATTCTATTTTTTAGGTATTATTGTTCTGCACTGCTTGTTTTCCTTATATTTTCCTGCTGAATAGTAAAACAGTTCTAGTCAAAGGAGGAACTATATAGTACATTTATCTGTAATCATTTGAAATACATTAGGAAAGCTGGTGAATATGTTTTCAAACATAAGTACTTTATGTGAATATATTTGCTTTGTAAGTTTAAATTTTTCTAATTTTGTTGTCTTATAGAATATTTGACTTGTCATACCAAAAAGTTTTACTTATAAAATAACTTGTTTAGTCATTGGTACCCAAGATGTTAATATATAACAGTGGTTCTCAACTAATTGTGGTTTATCCACTTTTGGAGACATTTTTATAGCAATGATTATGGGGGATTGGATGATGTTGACATCTAGCGAGTTGAGACCAGAGATGCTAAATGCCTGGATGGCACTTAGAACAGAGAATTACCAAGTTCAAAACATCAATAATTCTGAGGTTGAGAAGCCTTGATAAAGACCATTATCATGTCAAATTTAACTTAGTCTTAATTTTTTTTCAAACACATATTTTTTCTTTCCATCCTTGTTAGAATATTAACTATAGTGGCAAAATATAATTTAAATTTTAATTAATTGAAATTAGATAATATTTCATTTCCTCTCAGTATAGTTCAATAACTGAAGTTGATGGAAGATTTTAATTATCTAATTTTTTTCATGACTATTATTTATGAATAAATGAATAATTTCTATGTGCATAGAAGCCCTGATTACATATAGAATGATATATAATTATGTTCATTATAAAACATTTTATACTTTCTTAATTTTTCATTTTAAACACATTTGGGAGTGAGTTGTAAAAATGGATGGTGTGGCTGCAAAGATGGTGACAGTGACTCCTACACATGAGGCAAATGGGAAAATACCTACATTAAATTGTGAAGGAAAAGCTGATAGACACCATAAACCCACTCTCACCATAAACCCACTCTCCCAGCTCAGTGCCATGCAATTGAGAGGGTATCCCCAATTCCAAGCTTTTCCTTGAGGAGCAAAGAGCTTGACCTTCATATCTAGTGAATCAACTTTCAACTTCCACCCAAGGGATGAGCTCCCCAAAACACCTAACTCTGAAGACTAATAGTATTTGTATACACAAGTCCCACAAGATTATAGCAAACCAAGTAATAATTCTTTACAGGTGCATATACATTAAACTCAGCTGTTACCCAGAGTTCAGTGAAGCAGCAGCCAGCAGAAATGCCCATCTTTCAGTCTTTCTCTGAATAGTGTCTATTTTCATACTTTAAAATCTCAGGCTACTAAATGAACATGCATCTAAGAGCTAACTGCACTCTTCCCTGAAGACCAGGGAAGCCATCAGACGGTTCTTCCTTTAGCCTGCTCCGAATTCTCAGTATGTCCCACAAAGAAGCCTCCATCTGGTACGCTTGCCTTTGTCCCTGCAGTTTGAGGGACAGGTTCTTAGATCACCTGACTCTGATATCCAACAGAGATTCCATTCAAGAGTCCCACAGGAACATAGCAAAGAAATACTTTTTTTTTTAAATCCTCACCCGAGAATATGCTTTTCATTGATTTTTTTAGATGGAGGAAGGCAGAGAGAGAGAGAGGGAGAGAGACATTGATGTGAGAAAGAAATATCAATCAGTTGCCTTTTATATGTGCTCCGAACAGTGATCCAACCCACAACCTGGGTATGTGTCCTGATTTGGAATTGAACCTACTACCTTTCAGTGTATGGGCTGACACTCCAACCAACTGAGCCATGCTGGCCAGGGCAGAAATACTTTTTAATGGGCTCACGTAACACCCCTTCATAACTATATACCCAGGGCCAGCACAATGAGAACAAGCAAAAATGCCCACCTCCTAGTTCTTCCCAATAAGAGTTCTAACTACATACTTTCCCAGCTGCCACATAATGATCCAGCCTGCAATTAGGTGCTGACTTTGATCCTCCCCTGTAGAACACTGACAGATTTGGGCACATCATCAATTCCTGGGTGCCACTAAGAACAAAGAAAGCAGCTGGAACAATCAGAAAAGTTTGAGAGACAGCCAGGAGCACGGGCTGGGCTGATTGACAAGGTCCATCTTCTACTAGAGCCACCTGGTTGTTTTATCTAATGTGCAGAAAACAACACAAAGAATTAAGAAAAATAATGAAAAAAAGGAATCTGCCCCCACCCCCACCCCACGCCAAAGAACAAGAAAAACTCTTGAATCAGATCTTACTGAAATTAAGATAAGTGATTTGTCAAATAGAAAAATGCAAAATAATAGTCATAAAAATGCTCACTGAGGCCAGGAGAGCAGTGCCTAAAGAGTCAGAATTTTAACCAACAGATAGAAAATACAAAAATGTACCAAAATTACATAACTGAAGAATAGAATAAATGAGCAGAGACTTTAATAAGGAGGTTCAGACACAGGCTAGATCAAGGAGAAGAAAGCATCAACTAATTTAAAGACAAGGCAATGAAATTTATCTAATCAGAGCAGCAAAAAGAAAAAAATAACATTTAAAAAGAATAAAGATAGCTTAAGGGACTTATGAAACACTATTAAGCAAGACAATATTTCCATTATAGGAGTCCTATAAAGAGAAGAGAGAGAGAAAAGTGGCAGAAAACTTTCCTAAACAGGGAAAAGGAAAAGACATCCAGATCTAGGAAGCAGAAAGATACTAAAGAATATGAATCCAATGATACCCACACTGAAATACATTATTCTTTTAAAAAAATATATTTTTGTTGATTTCATAGAAGAGAGAGGAAGAGTGTTAGAAACATCAGTGATGAGAGAGAATCATTGATCGGCTGCCTCCTGCATGTCCCACACTGGGGATCAAGCCTGCAACCCAGGCATGAGCCCTGACCAGGAATTGAACTATGACCTCATGGTTCATAGGTTGATGCTCAACCACTGAGCCACACCAGCTGGGCTGAAATACATTATTATTAAATTGTTAATATGTTTAAGCATTTCAGCCAAACTGCGACTCTTGCAGTTCGACTATAACTCTGATTTTCAAAAAATATAAATTCAGCTAAAATTAACTTAATGACAAGGACAATTGTGATTGAGTTTTTCAGTCATATCATTGATTTATTCAGCAAACACTGAGTACATGCTGAGTACTGTGCTATAGGATCTAGGAATAGAAGAGTGGACCAAGTCTCTAACTTTTTATAAGCAATTTAGAAAATAAAAAAATTAATACATAGCATTATACCAGGAAGTGATAGATAAGTTTCATGAAAAAAATAGAAGGGTAAGCAGATTTTAAAATCACCTTGGGTACATTGAAAAGAAGCTTAAGGACAAGAATGTCGCCAAGCCTCAGAAATAAACTGGACTTTTGATCTCCACACAATTAGAACTTGTTGTCCTGTCTAGGCTTCTCTCTTCATATCTGCTTCATTCTTTGCTCTCTGCTTACTACTTCTGCTTCTCTAAAATATAGGGCTAAAAATGGGGCATAGGGTATATTTCCACATTTTATATCTTATAATTTCAGCTACCAGGGAAGATCACCCTGTTGTTTTTATCTGACCTCCTTGATTATATAGTCTGATATTGAACAGTTCTAGATTTAAATCTGAAACTTCTGTGCCCTCCAGATATGATGTCTGTTTGCTCAATTAAGATAGGTAGATCAGTTCCTGAACCCCACTCACTACTCTAGGAAGCAATCACATGACCATTTTTTACTTGTTTTCCCTCTTACACCATGCTATTCTAAGTGCTTTTCATTAATAATCTCATTTAACACTTAGATATGTTTTGTGTAAAATGTGTCAGCTTTTTAGGACTTTGTCCACCTGTGATTGAGTCTTGCAGCTGCTTTAGTTTGACTTAAAATAATGACATTATAATTTTCCAATTGAAACTCAAAATATTGCTATGGAGTTTACCTACTTGGATGCAAAGTAGTACAGTATAGTTGTCACAAACACAGATGCTGGAGCTGGGCCAAATTTCCTGTCACCAATTACTGTCTACACAGCTTGGGCAAGTTACCTCTAAGTCTCTCACTCCTACTAAGTGAGAATGGCAGAGTGTCTGTCCATGTATTTAATTAGTGAGGATGAGTATGGCACATATCACATTTTCTGGTTAATTTCAAGGGCTATAAAGTTGCATGTATTACCATTAGAAGAGTCTCCCTGTTAATGCTTATCTGTGTCAAGCTAGTAACTGCTCTGGCCACCACCCATCAGCAGTTCACTGATATTACATTCAAAATTATAATTGAACTAGAGGCCCAGTGCATGAAATTCATGCATGGGTAGGGTCCCTAGAGGCACCTGCCTTCCCTGGGCTGCCTGCTGCTTGCCACCTGCCACTGCTGCCACCAGCCCCTCCTCCTGGTTGAACTCCTGGTTGAGGGGAGAATTTGCATATTAGGCTTTTATTATATAGTATGAATTACAATTTGTCACTTGTAAAGGAGAGATGTTAGGCATTTAAAGTTAAGACGGAAAAAAACAACAATAATATCATCTTCTGTTCAGGTTGGAGATGCAAGGACTCTTACACAAAGCCAAAATTCCCCCAAGCTTTCAAAATTTGCCTATGGTTGCCATAAGTGAACATTTGCTAATGTAATGTCTCTCTTGTCAAGTTTGCCATTTCTTCCCACTGACATCAAAGTTAAGGAAAGCTAGATTTAAAGGAAGTTTTAAAGACGAAAATGAAAAAAAAAACACACAACAACAATAATGCAAGGGCTCAAAAGCCTCATTGAGAACTAGTGCTGGATGCCAGTTATAAGTGTTCTTAAAGAAATACACTGCTGTCAGGGAGATGATGGAAGCAAACAGACCAAGAGAAACAAAGATCTACAAAGTTTTGACATTTCATACAACAGACTCACAACATAAAATGAGCAGCATCAACCTAGTTCCTTGGGTGCAGAGGTACATGCCTCAAACACCCGCTGAGGTGCCACATGCATGAGTACCGCTGCCACCTCCCAGTTCTTCTTATACACTTTCAGTTCATGGTGGAGTTCCCATGTGTCCTCTCTGATTTTGCTTTTTGATATAAAGCCTCTCTGAAGAGCAAGTCAACTTAAAAAATGTGGATTGGATTGATTCTAGGTGTTTTATATTGATAATTTAGGCACATAAATTTCCATGTAAGGATTGCTTTTGCTGCATCCCATAAATCATATGTTTTTATTTTCTATCAGTTTGGAATCTTTAAATTTCTCTATGCTCTCTTCTTTGAACATACTTTATTTGGAAGTATAGTCTTTAATTTTCAAATACATAGAGATTTTTATAGATATTTATATCCGCTGATTTTAAAATTAAGTCTCACAGAAGTAAGAGAATATACTCTGCAAGGTTTCATTTTTTTCAGTTATTGAGTTCTTATTATAGCCCTGCATATGATTGATCTTAGTAAATACTTATTTGGCACAGGAAATGAATGTGTGTTCTGCAGTTATCCTATCTAATAAAAGCCTAATTTCTCAAGTGTCTGGTCAACTGGTCAGCTGTTCAACCAATCAAAGTGTAATATGCTAATGATATGCTAAGGCCTCTCAACCGCTCACTATGGCATGCACTAACCACTAGGGGCAGACAGTCAACTGGTCAACCAGTCGCTATGAGGTGCAGACGCTCCGACCGGTAGGTTAGCTTGTTGCTGGGGTCTGGCCAATTGGGACTGAATGAGATGGGTTGGACATGCCCTGGAGCCCTCCCTGGCTGTCCAACCTCCTGCATCTCTCCCGGGACCCAATTGTGCACCAGTGGGCTCCCTCACCTTGGCCTGAGCCCTCTCGCAATCTGGGACCACTCAGGGAATGTTGGAGAGCTGGTTTTGGCCTGATCCCACAGGCCTGGTCAAGGGACCCCACTGGTGCACGGATTCATGCACCGGGCCTCTAGTTGGATATAATGTTCTGCAAATGACAATAAGATCAATTTGGAATATTGTGCTGTCCAGATTCTTTATCATTCTTCTTATTTATTTAATTGTTTATCATTGCATCTCTTATTTCAAAATGAGTAAATTGTATATAACGTTTGTTTTGTACCATAAGTTATAACTAATCATAGCACATTCCAAATTAGAAAGCTGCTGCCTTTATTGCCAAATACATCCAAAATGCTGAGAGATTTTCACTTTTTTTCATGCAAAAAGGATAACTTTCTGGATAAAATAACTTTCCTAATGAACAGCCTTTCTTAATGGATGTTGTTACGGATTTAAGGTATGTATCCCTACAAAAGTCATGTGTTGAAGCCCTAACACCCTCAGTGGGCTGTGTTTGGAGTAAGAAAGTTATTATGTTAAATGAGGTTAGAAGGGTGGGGCCCTGATCTGAATGTATTAGTGTCTCTATAAGAAAGAGATAGCAAAGAGTTCACTCTCCCCTGTCTCTGCATGTAATAAGGAAAGGCCATGTGAACACACAGTAAGAAGGTGGCCATTTGCAACCCAAAGGAAATCCCCACCAGATACAAACCTGGTTGGAAACTTGATCCTGGACTTCCAATAAACAGAACTGTGAGAAAATAAAATTTTGTTGTTTAAGACATCCATCTATAGCATTTTGTTATGATAGCTCAAATAAACTAATGCAAATGTTTAATGTACTTATTCTTGTTTCATCCCTATGTTATAAGGCTAACATGAGAGAGAGAGAGAGAAATGGCTGTGAATAAAGGATGAAAGAAGATGAAGAGAATAGCCAAAGAACATGTATGCATAGTCCATGAACACAGACAACAATATGGTTAGAGTCAGAGGGGGGAGAGGACAGGGTCTGGGTGGAGGGGGACAAAAGAGGAGATGAGGGACATCTGTAATAATCTCAACAATAAAAATAGCCTGGCCACCATGGCTCAATGGTTGAGCATCGATCTATGAACTAAGAGGTCATGGTTTGATTCCTGGTCAGGGCACATGACCGGGTTTTGGGCTCGATTCTCAGTGGGGGGCGTGCAGGAGCAGCCAATCAATGATACTCTCTTATCATTGATGTTTTTATCTCTCTCTCCCTCTCCTCTCTGAAATAAATAAAAAAATATATTTTTTAAGAAATTAAAAAAATTATAAAACTCTTCCCATGGAATAGAATAGTATGATATTAAATACATTCTTTGAAAATTTTTCCAGATTCCAGAATAAATGATTACAAGTAGTGACAAGGTCTTTCTGTACAAAGTCTTAGTATTCGTCAGTGTCTAGTCAGGAAGGGAGAGCAAATGCTTGGCATTTCAAAAGAGGGTGCTTAACATGGAGAACTGGCAATAAAGTTATTAGAAAAGCCTAAAGGACAACAAGGGCAGTAAGAAGCCACCACTAGTCCAAGAACTGGAGGAGTGTGTCATTATCAGAACCAGTCCTTCCTGGCAGTAGTAGGACTACAGAGGAAACACACTTGCTGGAGATGGACAGAGCAGGAGCAAGGGGCCTACTCCCTGGCATCTTCCTTTTTCCCAACCTTCAGTTCTACACTAGTGCCTTCAGTTTCACAAACCAGGTGGACATAAAGGCAAAGAGCAGAGAAAAACACATTTGAAGAGTTAAGAATGCTGAATACAGAGCATAACAAAGAAAAAGATGGGGGTGGATCTGAGAGCAGACAGAATGACTAGCACAGCCTAAAAATTAGCATCATTCTTAATCAATGAATATAATGTCACATGTCTAAGGCAACATGTCACGCTGAGTGTGTATAATGGTGGCATGTGGTGAAGCCTTGGAAGTCTGTGGAAGCCACTGACACAATATTCCTTTTAAGCTTAGAGACAGATGTTTGGATTCATAAACTATTATGACACCAAATTAAAGATGAGAAATTGCTCAGAAGCTAAGTCTCATATATTTGCTGTTAGTTCACTTTTATTCAGCCTGACTTCCAAAATCAAAGCACTTGACAACAATGAAAGATAATAATAAAAAAATTTTAATGTTATTTTAATATTAAAATGATCATATTGAAAAATTAAAATGACTTTTAATGACAGACCATCAAACTAAGAAGACATTTTCTTCCTCCCAGGATGTAATCCTCACCCCCACTCTGCACTCTCCAGTGAAGTCCCAGAAGGGAAATATTAAACATATTGTCTGGCCTCAGTGAATTTACTAACATGTTTGGTGGGGAGGGGATTGGTAATAAAAATGTTTTTAAAACATGCATATAAAAATGCAAAACAAATATTAAACTACTTAGATAACTTACATTTATCCATTGCCTACTAACAACCCCACTGTGCTAGATAAGTCATTTGTCTAGTCAACAAATATTTCTTGATTACCTAATTTGCCAGGCCTGGTAATAAATGGTATGTGTTAATGCACTAAAGAGAAAGATCTGCTCTATTTAGACTCTAAGCTCACTGAAAATAGTTCTGCTTATTTATCTTTTAAATTCCCAGCAAAAACAAAACCAAACTTAACAATGAGCAAAATTAAATTTTTAAAAAATCCTACAAAACAATCTGGAAAATGTGAGATGTGTTTGAAGTCACCCAGTTGCCTTATTGCAGTAACTAGAGGCTCGATGCATGAAATTTGTGCAAGAGTAAGCCTTCCTTCCCCTGGCTGCTGGCACTGTCTTCCCTCTGGCACCTGGGGCCCGGGCTTCCCTTGTAGCCGGCTTCTTCCAGAAGGACGTCCAGTCTAATTAGCATATTATGCTTTTATTATTATAGATGACACACCCACGCAAGCGACTCGGGCATGGCACATTGTCCACTTTTCTTGATATATCTAAATTTATATAGGAGATATCTTTGTTCACGCCCAATCATTACCCCAAGGACACATCACATAAGCTTCTCTATACAGAGCAGAATGTATTTCTTCACTCCTGTACTTGGATACTGAGGCATCAAGTGTGCACACATCTTTATGTCTTAGAGGTCCTCTATTTAGGATTGAACATTTCACTGAGACCACTTCCTTGACAGCTCTTTCAGAAAACAAAACAGACCATCCTTCTCTGGAAACAGAGCAAGTGAGGTATGAGAGCACTAGCTGACACACTCTGGAGGGTCAGTCCCACTTTGGTCTTGTTTTTTTTTTTAAATTTATCTTCATTGTTGAAAGTATTACAGATGCCCCCTTTTCCCCATATTGACACACACCCTCACACTTCCTTCCCCCACACTGGCCTTCACTGCACTGTTGTCTGTGTCTATGGGTTATGTATATATGCATATAAGTTATTTGGTTAATAATCAGTCACATATGCATCTCTCAGCCTTTAAAGAGCAAGATGAGGTAGAGAGGACTCCATGGGGTTGTGTCTAGATGTTTTTCTTACTGCTTTGTTCCTGTCTACAGAAAGTCCCTAGATGCTAAATGAGCCCTGCCCTGGGTGGTCTCTGCCTCGTGCCTCCCAGAGGATGGCTGGACTTCTTTCTGTTTCCATGGAAAGATCAATCATTCGGAAGAACTGGTGATCTGCTTTTTTGCTGCAGCGGCCTTTCTGAATAAGCCTTCATCCTTTGGAGTGGCATAGCAGGCACAACTTTCTCTGTTATGGATCTTTTTAAAAAGCCACAGTAGAAGTAAAACTAGAGACGAATTTGAAAATTCATTTTGATTATTTCAAGTGACATCTAATTGTTAGGCAACTCAAACAAGACAATGTTTATATTACTTAATGGTAGAAATGAAAATGGGTTTTTAAACACTTAAGTAAAGAGAAGATGCTTTCATTTATATAATAAAAATGTGTCTATAAAACTCTTAATAGGGATGATGGGAGAAATGACTAATATACATATATGTATGTGTGTTTGAACATATCCATGCATTCATGAACGTGTGTATAGATATTTGTACTTTAACTTCTTTTTTTCTGTTTGTCTTGTTTTCAGTTAAAGCCACTAGTATTATCTGGTGGTGTATACACTACACAGGGAACGTGAGATGGCACAGTACTCACTGTTAGACAGACTACTAGCAATCTGAAAGAGAAAGAAAATCTCTGTTTGAACTGCAGAGTGTTCCATGCAGGCTTGGCAGTTGTACACTCACTGGAATAAATCACTGGTACCTAGCTACATTGTTATTGTGGGATCAGGCAAAAATATTTGGCAGACATTTCAAAGTAAATGCTTCAATTGAATGACGGCAACTAAAGAGGAAAATGCCAAGACTAAAGCAAGTGAATACTTTGCTATGAAAGAGTGTTTTTCTAATGGAATATTTAATAAAATGAATTACAGTCATACTTTAATTTCATTAGAATGGTAGTAACTTTCTTTAGGAAACTAAGAGGAAAGGTCAATTTTAACATGAAATATTTTTTCATTAAGGCGTTACCTTTAAAAATAACAAATGCAAACATTTGGAAAAGTGGCAAAATATAATGAGAGAAGGTTGTCAGTTCAGTCCAGTCATGATAAATACCCATTTCTACTTTGGAATCCCTCCCTGGAAATCTAAATGGATTTTCCTCACAGCAAGAATGTGGTATGAGTTTGAATATAGAAAAAACAGATTTATTATTATTATTATTATTATTATTATTATTATTGAAGCATGTTGCTTTACCAGAGCTTAGGTGGGTCCAAATTTCCATTATAAGTCAATGTTTTCGTAAGGACTTTATAACTTGGACATGACAATTGGCTGTAACCTTTAACTTGGTGAATAACATCTCAGCCTGGGGCAGGCATTTTCCCTCCTTTTAATAATGCCAAAGGCAAACATCAGGCGAGACAGTTGCTTTTTTCCCCTCCCTTCAGTTTTGAAGTAAAAGTTAGGAAGATATATATCAATGTCAAATAAAGATAAGCTTGCATTTTTTTGCTTTTTATTTTCAGTTTGTACCTAAAAAGAGCTAGTAATTGAACAATTATACTATTTTTTGAATTTCAGGGAAAATAGAAGATTAAATTCTCCAAATGATTAATGTGTATGTGACACATTATCTTCATCACAATTTGATTTTTATTTTGATCTCTATGATAATTATTCCACACAAAATACCTTGCCTGTTTGTACCATCTCTTTTGGGAATGCAAAATTAAATGGATTAAAATATATAAAAAGTGCCTAAAATGTCAAAATAATTCCTTAATTTAAATACTTCAATGGGATCATTCACTACTATGTTATCTTCTCAAAATAGACAATTTGTGTCAGTTTTGAACTGAAGTACTTCCCCTCCCATATTTGCATATTTAAAATAAATTCATGTTTTAACTTTGAGGGAACCGAATTGTTTTGAATGTGTTTTGTTTGAATGTGGTGATTTTATCATTGCTTACCATCCTCCCAAGCAAGGGGAGGCACTGAGGGTCAGGGCTGGCAGTGGGTATGACCTGCACGTGGAGAGCAGTGATAAGTGGGAGTGTCCAGCTCACCCTCCTAGCTCCTCACCTGAACTCACATGTCTATGGCCCCTGTTTGGGTTGAGTTCTCTTGACGCTAACACATGATCTGTCTCTCTCTGATGACTTACCTTGAATATGATTCTAGAGCTGGACCCCAGTATTTGGGTCTCAGCCACAACTCATTTTCTTATTTTTAATCCTCACCTGAGGATATGTTCTCATTGATTTGAGAGAGAGAGAGAAAACTGATGGGAGAGAGAAACATCATCAATTGATTGCCTTCCGAATGTGCCCTGACTGGGGATCCAGACCAGCAAACTAGGTATGTGCCCTGTCTGGGAATGGAACCACGACGTTTTGGGTCTACTGGACAATGCTCCAACCAACTAAGTCACCTAGCCAGGGCCATAATTCATTTTCTTGCTTCAAATAAGGAACCTAGCATCCCAGGCAAGAAGCTTACCAGTTTTGCTGCCAGAGCCAGGTGCAAGAGAAACCCTGATTTTATGCCTTGGCTAAAATCTTTCATCAGTAGGTTTATTGTGTCTTGTGTTTTTTGGATTTTTTTAGAAAGTATTTTTAATTGATTTCAGAGAGAGAGAGAAACATTAATGATGAGAGAGAATCACTGATCCGCTGCCTCCTGCACACCCCACACTGGGGATCCAGCCTGCATCCCGGACATGTGCCCTGACCAGGAATTGAACCGTGACCTCCTGGTTCATAGGTCGATGCTCAACCACTGAGCCATGCTGGCCGGCAATTGTGTCTTGTTTTGTTTTTTAATCTTGTGTGGTTAATGAGCCCATTAGATAATTTTAAGAGAGCTAAGAACTCCTTTCCAGAAAAATGTATATTTGGAGAAAGTTATCCCTACAGCTTCAGGGGATCCATGGATATTCCAAAGGCTATCTAAATCTATTAAATTCATGTGCTCTACCACAAAATTCTGTCTTATATACTATCTAAAAATCACAATACTATATCATAGATGATTTCTCATATCTTCTCATTTCCAACTTTATTTTTTAAATTTCTTTATTGATTAAGGTATTATATATATGTCCGAATCCCCCCATTATTCCCCCAACCCCCCACCCCCACTCATGTCCTCACCCCCCTGTTGTCTGTGTCCATTGGTTAGACTTATATGCATGCATACAAGTCCATTGGTTGATTTCTCCCCCTTACCCCCACCCTCCCCTACCTTCTCTCTGAGGTTTGATGGTCTAATCAATGCTTCTCTGTCTCTGGGTCTGTTTTTGTTCATCAGTTTATGTTGTTCATTATATTCCATAAATGAGTGAGATCATGTGATATTTATCTTTCTCCCACTGGCTTGTGTTAGCATAATGCTCTCCAGTTCCATCCATGCTGCTGCAAATGGTAAGAATTCCTTCTTTTTTACCCCAGCATAGTATTCCATTGTGTAAATGTACCACAGTTTTTTAATCCACTCATCTGCTGATGGGCATTTAGGCTGATTCCAAATCTTAGCTATGGTGAATTGTGCCACTATGAACATAGGGGTGCATATATCCTTTCTAATTGGTGTTTCTTGGGATATATTCCAGAAGTGGGATCACTGGGTCAAATGGGAGTTCCATTTTCAGTTTTTTGAGGAAACTCCATACTGTCTTCCAGAGTGGCTGCACCAGTCTGCATTCCCACCAGCACTGCACGGGGGTTCCTTTTTCTCCACATCCTTGCCAGTACTTGTCCTTTGTTGATTTGTTGATGATAGCCATTCTGACAGGTGTGAGATGTTACCGCATTGTCATTTTGTTTGCCTCTCTCAGATAATTAGTGACTTTGAGCATGTTTTCATATATCTTTTGGCCTTCCTTCTGTCTTCTTTCGAAAAGTATCTATTTAGGTCCATTGCCCATTTTTTGATTGGGTTGTTTATCTTCCTTTTGTTAAGTTGTATGAGTTCCCTATTAATGTTGGAGATTAAACCTTTATCGGTGATAACATTGGCAAATATGTTCTCCCATGCACTGGGCTTTCTTGTTGTTTTGTTGATGGTTTCTTTTGCTGTGCTTTTTTGCAAAAGCTTTTTATTTTGATGTAGTCCCATTTGTTTATTTTCTCTTTAGTTTCCATTGCCCTAGGAGCAGTATCAGTGAAGAAATTGCTTTGGCATATGTCTGAGATTTTGCTGCCTGTGGATTTCTCTAGTATTTTTATGGTTTCCCGTCTTATGTTTAAGTTTTTTATCCATTTTGAGTTTATTCTTGAGTATGGTGTAAGTTGGTGGTCTAGTTTCATTTTTTTGCATGTATCTGTCCAATTTTCCCAACAGCATTTATTGAAGAAACTGTCTTGACTTCATTGTATGTTCATGCCTCCTTTGTCGAATATTAATTGGGCATAGTGGTTTGGGTCAATTTCTGGGTTTTGTATTCTATTCCATTGATCTATATGTCTGTTCTTTTGTCAGTACCAGGCTGTTTTGAGAACAGTGGCTTTTTAAAACAGCTTGATATCTGGTATTGAGATCCCACTTACTTTGTTCTTCTTTCTCAGGATTGCTGCAGCTATTTGGGATCTTCTTTTATTCCAGATGAATTTTTGGAAAGTTTGTTCTAGGTCTGTGAAATATGCCCTTGGTATTTTAATGGGGAGTGCATTGAATCTATAGATTGCCTTGGATAGTATGGACATTTTAATGATGTTGATTCTACCAATCCATGCATCTTCTCAGACCACAATGTTATATTAGAAATAAACTACAATAAAAACAATCCAAAAAATTCAAACACTTGGAAGCTAAATAGCATGCTATTAAACAATGATTGGGTTACCAATGAGATCAAAGAAGAAATTAAAAACATCCTGGAAACTAATGACAATAAAAACACAACAATCCAAAATCTATGGGACACAATGAAAGCAGTCCTAAGAGGGAAGTTTATAGCTCTAGAGGCCTATCTCAAAAAACAAGAAAAAAATGGTAGTAAATCATCTAACTCTACAACTTAAAGAATTAGAAAGAGAGCAACAAGAAAAGCCCAGAGTGAGCAGAAGGAAGGAGATAATAAAGATCAGAGCAGAAAGAAATGACATAGAGACCAAAAAAACAATACAAAAGATCAATGAAACCAAGAGCTGGTTCTTTGAAAGGATAGACAGGATTGATGAACCTCTAGCCAGGCTTACCAAGAAGCAAAGAGAGAGGATCCAAATAAACAAAATCATAAATGAAAGTGGTGAAATAATAACAGACCCCACAGAAATGCAAAGGATTGTTAAAAATACTATGAACAGACACCCCTATGTTCATAGCAGCACAATTTACAATAGCTAAGATTTGGAATCAGCCTAAGTGCCCATCAGCAGAAGAATGGATTAAAAAACTTTGGCACATCTACGCAATGGAATACTATGCCTCAGTAAAAAGGAAGGAACTCCTACCATTTGCAACTGCATGGATGGAGCTGTAGAACATTATGCTAAGTGAAATAAGTTAGTCAGAGAAAGATAAATATCACATGATCTTACTCATTTGTGGATTATAATGAACAACATAAACTGATGAACAAAAACAGATCTAGACACAGAGAAGTATCGATCAGATGCTCAAACCTCAGAGGGAAGGTAGGGGAGGGGAGGAGTAAGGGGGAGAGATCAACCAAAGGACTTGTATGCATGCATATAAGCATAAGCGATGGATGCAGACAACAGGGGGTGAGGGTGAGGGCAACACTGGGGGGATGAGGGGACAAGGGGGGATAAAGACACATTTGTAATACCTTAATCAATAAAAAATACTATGAACAACTCTATTTCCACAAGCTAGACCACCTGGAGGAAATGGACATATTCCTAGAAAAATACAACATTCCAAAACTCAATCAGAAAGAATCTAAAAATCTCAATAGGCCAATAACTATGGAAGAAATTGAAGCAGTCATCAAAAAGCTTCCAGCAAACAAAAGCGCGGGGCCAGACAGCTTCACAGGGGAGTTTTACCAAACATTCAAGGAAGAACTAAAACCTATCCTCCTCAGACTATTCCAAAAAATTCAAGAGGAAGGAACACTTCCAAGCCAGCATCATCCCAATACCAAAACCAGATAAAGACAACACAATGAAAGAGAATTTCAGGCCAATATCCTTCATGGACATAGATGCCAAAATCCTCAACAAAATTCTAGCAAATCGGATCCAGCAGTACATCAGAAAGATCATACACCATGACCAAGTAAGATTTATCCCGGGGATGCAAGGTTGGTACAATATCCGCAAATCAATAAACATGATACATCACATAAACAAAATTGAGAGATAAAAATCACATAGTTATATCAATTGAAGCAGAAAAAGCATTTGACAAAATCCAACACCGTTTCTTGAAAAAACTCTCGGTAGGGTGGGAATAGAAGGATCATACCTCAACATAATAAAAGCCATATATGACAAACCCACAGCCAACATCATACTCAATGGACAAAAACTAAAACCATTTCCCCTAAGAACAGGAACAAGACAGGGATGCCCTCTCTCACCACTCTTTTCCAACTTTATATCCCCATTATTACTCTCAGCTGAAGCCCTATTTCATTAGAAATAACCAAAAGAGATTCTCTATGAGCTCCTGCAACTGCATATACCCACCTATGAGCATCTACTCCTGTTCACTCATGCTGCTCTCTTGTTACTATGGATGAATTCGCTTGGGAGATCAGAAAATGTGACCTCCCCGCCTTTCCATCACAGTTCAGAACCTTTTGCAATCACTCCAGCCGCTTGCTAGTCTCTCCACTGCATCCTCCATGTCTCCCTTTCTATTGGATCCTTCACATCAGCATATTAAAAGTTGTTATTTCTTCCACTTAAAAAAGAAATTAAAAACAAGCAAATAAAGCTCTCCTTACTCCCTTATTCTAACCCACCCTTCCATCCCCAGTAATTGGTACATTTCAATCATTGCTTAAGAGGAAAACTAGAAAGTGATGTCTCTACTCCTTTCCAATTGCTTGTTTCTCCCCATTTTCTCTTGAACCAACCAGGCTCACCCTGCACCCAACCAATCTACTACAGTTGTCCTTGTCAAGGCCACCAGTGACCTCCACATTACTGAGTGTACTGGCCACTGCTCAGGCTTCAACTTGCTAAACCAAATAGAAGTTTTGGAGTGGTGATCTCTCCATCCCCCTGGTGTTCCACATTTTGAACATCCAGCTCTCAGAAGAGCACAGTCTCCTGATTTTCATCATTCTTCTCAGCTCCTGAAGTGTTTATTCTTTATTGCCCTGACCGCATAATAGTAGAAAAGCTCAGTGTCTAAACCTTACCCTCTTTCCTGTAGGATCTATACTTACTCTCATATTTTCAAAAGTCTTTAGCTTTAAATTATGTAGATTTAAAAACCTAAAATCACAGTCTACATCTTTCCTTTATACTCATCCCCCCTAATATTTATCACTATCTGACAGCCTATAAACTTTACCTTTAATCTTAGTATCTTTCTGCTTCTGCCAGAATATAAACACTAGAAGGGCAGGGACTCTGTCTTATTCACTGCTGTACCCCAGCACTTAGAATAAGAGCTGACACAAAAAGAAGCAGAACATATTAATCCATATTAATAATAATTACAATAATAATTTCTAATTTTAATAATATATATATATATACACACAAAGAGAGAGAGAGAGAGAGAGAGAGAGAGAGAGAGAGAGAGAGAGAGAGTTTCTACTCTGTGGCTGGCTTTGGATGAAGCAGCTCATTAATTTCACACCAACCACACTTAATACCCAGAAACAATTCTCATGACTTTAATTTTACAGATGAAACAACTGAAGAGAGTTTAGATCAGGGCTCAGAAAATTACTGTCTTGGGCCAAATTTGGCCCACTTCCTGTTTATTTAAGACCTAAGAAATAAAAATGTTTATATTTTTAAATGGATGAAAAAAATCAAAAGAACAATATTTCATGACACATAAAATAAAATCGAAATTCCAACGTCTTTTAATAAAGCTTTATTTTCATACAGCACACACATTATGTCTGTATCTTCCTGGAGCTACTTTTGTTCTGTGACAATAGTTGAAAGTTCTGGCAAATACTGTGTGGCCCCAAAGCCTAAACAATTTACAAGTTTAGGTTCCTTTACAAAAAAGTTTGGCGACTTCTGACTTAGAGCACTTGTCCAAAGTCAAGCAGCTAGTATAAGGGTGGGGTTCTAACATGGAATAAATTAGTTCTAAGTCTGTGTTTTCTTGTGTTCCATGAACTTTCTGTGTCTTCTTTAAAGTTACAAAAATATTAAAACAATTTATTAAAATAAAAGTTATGCCCTCCTTTCAAAATCTCTTATATCCCACAGACCAAGTTTAGGAGTGAGGAGTAGCTCATTCATACAGATGCTGGTCATCCAGCTGCATGAACTATCAGAACGGCTTGGAGCAAGATGGGCAGCACCAATTCTAAGCAATGCTTCCAGCCTCTGCCCAGGGCTTGGTCTCCTCTAAGGTTCCCTTTCACTCTAGCATAAAGGAAGGCCACAGTGAACATGGAACACAGTACTATGGGGGCAAAGAGAGAAATTGATAGTGTCAGCATATTACCCTTCTAAAAAAGAAGGAAACATTGCTTTCCCAAGGGAATTTTCACTTTTAATTTTGAACGAAGAGCAAGAGAGCACCCAGCCCCATATAATTCCCTCTCTGTTGAAGTAGTGAAAGCATACACTACTTGGCTTTAGCTAGATAACTTTCTCTGCCCTCATCAGCTGCAGGAAGCATTCAACTTCTCTTTATTAAAGGGACAACATATATTTAACATGTCTTAGATCATTTTATGTCTCTATAAAATGATGATAAATATCATACCTAATTGATAAGGTTGTTGTGATTAAATGGCTACACATTTTCTGACCTATTATACCATGCAAACTAATTAAAATGATTTTAATTTTTACTTATTATTTTTCATCATTTTAGAGAAACATTTGGGAATTTTTTTGGCTTTTTTTGTGAAGCAACTATCAAACAGATAAAGACTACAAAATATAGTTAAACAAATGTTGCTGGAAAAATTGGTTATTCATATGGAAAAAAATGAAAATGGATTCCCTACTTCTAACCATATACAAAAATCAATTCCAGATGGATTAAGAACTTAAATGTCAAAAGTAAAACTTTAAAACTTTTAGAACAAAATATAAAGGAACAGCCTTATCACTTCAGAGTAGGAAAATATTTTTTAAATATGACATAAAATGTGAAACATAACAAATAAAATTATATTATTATATTAATTTTTAAAAATATCTGTTTTTAAAAAACATTTTATGTAAGGCAAAAGGCAAGCTACAAACAAGGGGTAAATATTTGCAACACCTAAAGCTAACAAAGGACTAGTATCAAGAATGTGCAAAAAGAAACCACAAAAACACTTTTCAAAGGAATAAGAAAAAAATTTGCACCAGAGAAAACTGAACAAAACACAAGAACAGGTATTTCACAGAAGATGAACCATTATAGAAAACAGAGAAGAGAAGACACTCAAAGTCACTAATTAAAGAAATGCAATTCAAGATGCAATGAAATGCCCTTTTAACTCCTTAAGTTGGTAAAGATTAAGGTCTCTGTTGGAAAGCACATGGGTCAATAGAAGTCTTAATGTGTCATTAGTGGGCATGCAAATTATTCAACCACACGGGAAACATTTTGGCATTATTTTGTGAAATTGAAGATCCGCATATTCTGTGAGCCAGGAATTCCATACCTAGGAGTTTACCCAACTATATGTCTATCAGGAGTTATACCATGAATGCTCATAGAAGCCCTTGTCTCAGTTACCAAAACAGTAAATAATGAAAATTCCTATTCACAGAAAATGATGAGGAAATAAAGATATGTACACATGAAAGACTGAGAGCTCATACAATAACACAGATTAATCTTTACAATGTCACAGTCTTTGCTCCAGCTGCTGTAACAAACTCCATGGACTGGGGGTGGGAGGTAGGGTGGGCTGAAACCACAGACATTTATTTCTCACAGTTCTGGAAGCTGGAGGTCCAAGATTAAGGTGCAGGCCAATTTGGTTCCTGGTTAGAATTCTCTTCCTGGCTTGCAGGACACTTTTGTGCTGTGTGTTCACATGGCCTGCTCTCAGTGGATGTTCCTAGAGGGAGAGGAAACTTTGTTCTCTTCTCCTCTTACAAGAGCACTGATCCAATCATTAGGGCTCCACCTTCAGGGCCTTATCTAAACTTAATCACCTCCCAAAGATCTCACCTCCTAATGCTAAAATCATATTGGGGGTTAGGGCTTCAACATATGAATTTTGGGAGGGCACAAATATTCAGCCCATAACAAAAACATTGAATGAAAAACTCAACCCCAGAGAAGGTATACAGGATCAAAACCTGAAGCACTGTACATGCAAATGATATGTTGTTTAGGCTGCTGTAAAATCGAATGGAAAGAACATGTAATTAGTGGGGATGTTCAAGCTCATTGATTAGGAAGAGTTACACCAGAGTTTAATCTGTTGTGAAATGAATAAATGAACAAAAATAAGTAAGTGGGGAAGGCTATGCATGGACTTTGAATTATGGTGACAGTATGCTATTAACTACAGCTTTTGATACATGTGAGCCAAAGAAACAGAGAGAGAAAGAATGGGCAGGAGTTGGTGCAGTCCAGGAAACCTACACAAAGCAATGGAGACTAAGTTTTGAGGACAAGCTTCCTAAGGAGTCTCTGTGGGTTAGGGTTGGTTCAAGGGCATGCAGAAACTTGTGTAAGTACCAGTATCACCTCAAAGAACCACTGAGAACAATTACCTGCTGTCACAAATCTTTCCTCCAGAGGAGGACAGCAGTCGGTGAACAAGGAAATGAGATAATTATACAAATAAATTTGTGAATCAAATTAAGGTATAGTTCACACTTTACTCAGACAACGATGTTGCAGATGATAGTGATAGGTTAGCACTTCTCCCTTGCCTCCTTCCAAATGCCATTTTTATTGGAGTTCAAAACATCTAAAAATCATAAGCTTCCTGTCATTTTCCTAACTCAGCTACTAACAGGCAATCTTATTCTAAGAAAATATTTGCCCCTACATTTGAACCTCCTAACTCAATTCCTAAGTCATTTCAAGTCAGAACAACTTTTTGCACCTCAGTTGCAAACTCTTAGGAACAGGAATTCATAACAAAACCACAATAACCTTAGGACTTTCTGGTTCATTACCCTTGGGTTAATCCATAAAAAATCCTAAGTGGAGACAAAACTAAGAGATGAACTAATATATGCTGAACCCACTTGACAGCACTGAAAAATTACTTGTCCAGTGCAAGCAACCCCATCGATCCACTTCTTAGCTTATACATTTAACATGATTTATCCCACCCACACCTTCCCTCAAAAGTGCTATTGTGGATTAAGTGATGGTGAGTTTTCCCCTTCATTCTCCACCCCCACCAACCACACTGAATAGAGAAAAGTTGACTAAATGAGTCCTTAGGGAGAGGCAATTATAAGTGATGATCTAGGCAAAAGACTACCAACAAAACCTTGTGTAACAGAAAATATTTTTTTCCTCGATAAGCAAACTCAGTATCCAGTTAATTTATAACAGTTAGAAATTAACAATTTCTAACCGAAGTATGTGGATGCATTAAAAGCAGGCTGCCTTTTCCATACGGTGACCATTTAATTTATTGTCTCAGCTGAAACACCTTTGGGCAGGAGACAGGGGCACTAGTAGCAATTAAGCTGAGGCATTAACCCTATCTGGATGAGCTAACAAATATTTACTTCATTGTAACTAAAACAAATGAGTCCCTTGTATTTGTTCCTTCATCCTGACTTTCAGTGTAGGGACTCCCCACCTAAAAAGACAAAACGACAATACTGGAAATGTGACAGAGTTTGACAGAAATTTGTTTGTTTGTTTATAATCAGTACTTGATAATCATTCTAATATGGGCTTATCTTGAAGATAACGTTTTTGGAAATGGCATTTCTGTGTAATCAAAACTGTGCAAATAAGCACATAGTATTATTTTTAAGCTTGAAAAGAAATACACCTGAGTGTCAATAGTGTTTTGCTTTTGAATATTGAAGTTATGAGTCATTTAAATTTTCTTTTTATGCATTTATTTTATTTTATCTAAGATGTGTTACATTTATATAATATTTAAAGTGCTTGATCTTATTCTCACATTTTGTTTACAAATGTTTTTATAAATAAAATTGCTTGAAATTAGAAGCTAGTAAAAACTTATTTCAAGGATATCTACATTGTTATAATGTCTTCAAGATAATGAGGCTTTGGAACTCATCTCTGATAGGACATTTCCTTCTCAATTTCTGAAAATTGTGAATTTCTCTTATGTGAACTCTTCTTCTTGTTAAGAAACATGTAAGATTAGAGCTAGAGGACTAGAGACCTTTTGCAAATGTTTACCATGAAAATAGTTCTTCTGGGATAAATAAAATACTATAGCAATATATTTGCATGCAATAGATCGGGCCATTTGAATTGCATTTCCCTTAGAGTTCAGTAAATGAATGGGACTCAACTTTACCAACAGATCACATCAATCTCAGATAAGTCTCTGGCAATGAAGATTTCTTAGCAGGGCCCTTAAACAGCTGAGTATAAATACAAAGTATTGTATTTAAATTCACCTCTAGCCCTGTACAAAGTGAGAGGATGATATAGGAACTGTGAGATAAGAGGGAACATTCTAAAGCTTAAAGGGAGATCTTTTTTAATACCAGGAAATGGATGCTTTCCAGCTAAATTATTTGGAAATACTCTTTTATTTGAGTGACAGTTAAAATGGGACAATGGGTTAGATGGTACTGCATTGTCGTTTTGATTTGCATCTCTCAGATAATTAGTGACTTTGAACATGTTTTCATATGTCTCTTGGCCTTCCTTCTGTCTTCTTTCGAAAAGTATCTATTTAGGTCCGTTACCCATTTATTGATTGGGTTGTTTATCTTCCTTTTGTTAAATTGTATGAGTTCCCTGTAAATATTGGAGATTAAACTCTTATTGGTGATAACATTGGCAAATATGTTCTCCCATGCACTGGGTTTTCTTGTTGTTTTGTTGATGGTTTCTTTTGCTGTGCAAAAGCTTTTTATTTTGATGTAGTCCCATTTGTTTATTTTCTCTTTAGTTTCCATTGCCCTAGAAGCAGTATCAGTGAAGAAATTGCTTTGGCATATGTCTGAGATTTTGCTGCATGTGGAGTTCTCTAGTATTTTTATGGTTTCCCGTCTTACGTTTAAGTCCTTTATCCATTTTGAGTGTATTTTTGTGTATGGTGTAAGTTGGTGGTCTAGTTTCAATTTTGCATGTATCTGACCAAATTTTCCAAAACCATTTATTGAAGAGACTGTCTTGACTCCATTGTATGTTCATGCCTCCTTTGTTGAATATTAATTGGGCATAGTGGTTTGGGTCGATTTCTGGGTTCTCTATTCTATTCCATTGATCTATATGTCTGTTCTTGTGCCAGTACCAGGCTGTTTTGAGAACAGTGGCTTTGTAATACAGCTTGATATCTGGTATTGAGATCCCTCCTACTTTGTTCTTCTTTCTTAGGATTGCTGCAACTACTCAGGGTCTTTTTTTATTCCAGATGAATTTTTGGAGAGTTTGTTCTAGGTCTTTGAAGTATGCCCTTGGTATTTTAATGGGGAGTGCATTGTCTCACACCTGTCAGAATGACTATCATCAACAAACAAACAAACAAACGACAAGTGCAGGCGAGGATGCGGAGAAAAAGGAACCCTCTTGCACTGCTGGTGGGAATGCAGACTGGTGCAGCCACTGTGGAGAACAGTATGGAGTTTCCTCAAAAAACTAAAAATGAAATTCCCATTTGACCCAGTGATCCCACTTCTAGGAATATATCCCAAGAAACTAGAAACACCAATTAGAAAGGATATATGTACCCCTATGTTCATAGCAGCACAATTCACCATAGCTAAGATTTGGAAACAGCCTAAGTGCCCATCAGCAGATGAGTGGATTAAAAAACTGTGGTACATCTACACAATGGAGTACTACACTGCAGCAAAAAAGAAGGAGTTCTTATCATTTGCAACAGCATGGATGGAACTGGAGAGCATTATGCTAAGACAAATAAGCCAGTGGGAGAAAGATAGATATCACATGATCTCACTCATTTATGGAATATAATGAACAACATAAACTGATGAACAAAAACAGATCCAGAGACAGAAGCATTGATCAGAACAACCTCGGAGGGAAGGTAGGGGAGGTTGAGGGTAAAGGGGAGAGATCAACGAAAAAACTGGTATGCATGCATATAAGCCTAACCAATGGACACAGACAACAGTGGGGTGAGGGCATGAGTGGGAGGGTAATGGGGGGATAAGGACACATAATCAATAAATAAATTAATCAATAAAGAAATTATTCAATAAAGAAATTAAAAGTAAAAATAAATAAATAAAATGGGACAATGGTTTTCCTGTGTGTATTTTTAAAGTCACATCTGGAGAGACATGTCATTAAGGAGCACTGAGGACAGGGACAGTGGAAAGATTAGGCCACTTGTGCCACAGCTCCTAGGCCTCAGAGAGGCAGCACTATTTTTGTATCCAGAGCCACCTCCCTAAGATTAAGCTGATGTAAAAAACAGCAGCTACATTGTAGTGGAAACCAGTCTTTCTAAGATTAACATGCCGGAAGCCGGTCCATCCTTGCTGCTTGACACAGTCGCTGCAGGAAAGAAACATCTGCACAGCATATGTTTCAAGGGACCTGGCATATATAGCATATTGTTCTTAATATGTTTGCTCTCCTTAGCGCCATGTGTTTTAACCAAGGTCACCTCTCCGAGAAAGGTTGTTTCCCCAGGTGAGGATTTTTCCCTGAGGTTAGGGAGGGGATACAACCCCTTAACTAAATGCCAGGCGGGTAGTTAATCTACATAATCTTTACTCCCTGAAATGGAGATAAGAAACGCCCTAACCTTTGCAATAGAAATTGACAGGATTAAAATCGACTGGTATAAATACAGATGTAACAAGACAATAAACATCAGATCCTGATCAGATCCTAACCAGAACTTGGCTGGAGATCCTGGCTAGAGGTCCTGACTAGGCTGCTGATCAACTGAAGGCTGTCTCCGTGTCATTCCTTCTTCGCCGACTCCGTCCTCACCTTTGGGGACCCCTGGACCTGCTGGGGTTGGACCCCAGCATTAACATAATTTGGAGTTTTGAATTCATGTGAAAGCATAAAGTGCTGAACACTAAATCAAGTTTAATGTAAGTTATAATAATAAATCTATTTTTTCCCTAATGATAAGCTTAAGCACAATAGCTAAATCACAGTTAAAACAGAAAAGCAGCTGAAAAATGCATTCCAGAACAGTGGAGGTGGAACCCAAATGCCCCAAGCATGACTTTTTGAGCAATAATTTGCTTCCCAAAGTGACAAAGGAACATAGTCTGAACAGTGGAAATTTCCTGACAGAAGCCATCTCTATTTCTTTATCACTCCACCTGCTTTACAATTAATCCATCTTTGCTTTAACTGACCAAGAAATCGAGTATGAAAAATATAGAATAAAGTTTGGGTATTGATTTTGTTTTTTAAAAAATGCCATTTTCAGTCAATGTTATATGTAAGAGTAAAAAATGTAATGTTAACATCTTGAATATAACTTTTTTCACTTCATTATTATTGATGAGTCATCAGGATGTTGGTCCTCTTATGCTCTTGACACTAGTGCTTCTCAATCATTTCTGCATAAGAATCCCTTGGAGACCCTATTAAAATACAGATTGTGACCAAATAGAACTGTATTCTGCATTTGAACAAACTCCAGGTGGTGCCAACTTACCAGGGCTTTGTCAACGAATGCGAGTAGTAATTCTTTAGACTGTCTTCTTCTGAAAATAACTAATATTGAAGAGTTTATTTTCACATCACATGGTGTGTTCTACGTCCATCTCTCATTTTTTTTCAGAGAATACAGAGGAGATGAGATATGTTCCCTCATTCTTTTTCTTCACTGCCACCTGTTGTCTATGCTGAGAACAGTTGAGGACACAGATGAGGCTGCTGCCTCTTGCCCTACTCACCAGAGTCTCTAGTTTCCCCTGAATTCATGGCCACTAATTGACAGCCCTGACTACCACGTGACAAAGGAGCATTGCAATTGTTAGAGCTCCATTTGTGGCTGTCGAATCAAGTAACATTTCATTGTGGAATATTTGAAAGTATTGGGAAGAAATAAAACAAAAAAAAAGTCACCTGTAAACCACACTTTACATTTTGTGATATATGCTTCTAGTCCTTAATTAAAGGTTATACACATACACACAAACTATCTACTTATTGATATCTATCCATCTGTCTATCTATCTAGCATCTGAAAACAAGATGTTTTATTTAGGTTTTCCTCTGATATTTTGGGTTTATATTTTACTTGATATTTTGTAACTTGCTTTTAAATTTAATAACATGTGAATACTATATGATGTTATTCTACAATTATTTTAAATTTTATTGTTACAATTACTTATTATTACAGTAGGATTGTTTTTTAATGTATAGTATTTTATTATAGGGAAATCCCATATCCATAAAGAAAATCCTCCATTATTGAACTTTTAGATCATCTAAATGGGCTATCCTATCTAATAAAAGAGAAACATGGTAATTAGCCGTACGGCCGCTACCCTTCCCATTGGCTAATCACTGAGATATGCAAATTAACTGCCAACAAAGATGGCGGCCGGCAGCCAGGCAGCTGACGTGAACAGGGAGGCTTGCATGCTCCAGTGACGGAGGAAGCCAGGTTCCCCACCTGCCTTGCCGGCCTCTCAGCTGCAACTCTAAGAAACATTGTAACAAATATAGAAGCTAAACAAAACCCCAGAAACCTGCTGGGCTTCAGCCAGCAGGACCGCAACATTCTTTCAAATACAGAAGGTAAACAAAGGCCAGAAACCTGCTTTCAGCAGCGGAGGCCTCATAGCTGGAGTCAAGCCTCAGAGCTAAAGCTGGCCCAGAATAAAAGAAAAAAAGAAAAAAAGGAGCGGTTGGGAGCTTCAGTCACCCGCCAGCCTGAAAACGGCCCTCAGCCCCTCACCCAGACTGGCCAGGCACCCCAGTGGGGACCCCCACCCTGAAGGGGGTGTGACCAGATGCAAACAGCCATCATCCTCTCATCCAGGCTGGCCAGGCACCCCAGTGGGGACCCCCACCCTGATCCAGGACACCCTTCAGGGCAAACCAGCCGGCCCCCACCCGTGCACCAGGCCTCTATCCTATATAGTAAAAGGGTAATATCCCTCCCAGCACCGGAATCAGCGGAGCCATGCGGCCTCCCGGCACTGGGATCAGCGTGACAGGGGGCAGCAACAAAACCCCCTGATCGCCCTGCAGCTCTGTGTGTGACAGGGGGCGGGGCCCACAACCTCTCTATCCGCCCTGCTCTGTTTGTGACAGGGGAAGGCACCCCAACCCCCTGATCAGCCCTGCTCTGTGCCTGATAGGGGGGAGCTCCCCAACCCTCGATCGCACTGCAGCTCTGTGTGTGACAGGGTGCGGCGCCCAACCCCCCCCCCCCCATGGGCCCTGGTCTTTGTGTGAAGGGGTAGAACCATAACCTCCCCATCGGCCCTGTCCTGAGTATGACAGAGTGCGGCGCCCCAACCCCCTGATCTGCCCTGCTCTGTGGGTGATAGAGGGAGGTGCCCCAACTCCCCTATCGGCCCTGCTCTGTGCGTGACACGGGGGAGCTCCCCAACCCCCTGATTGCCCTGCGGCTCTGTGTATGACAGGGTACGGAGCCCCAACCCCCCTGATGGGCCCTGCTCTGTGCGTGACAGGGGACAGCGCCCCAACCCCCTGCTCGGCCCTGCTCTGTGTGTGACAGAGGGTGGCGCCGCAACCTCCTTATTGACCCTGCCTTGAGTGTGACAGGGGGCGGTGCCCCAACCCCCCAATCAGCCCTCCTCCCCTGAGCGTGACTAGTGGTGGCATCGCAACCTCCCGATCCGCCCTGCTCTGTGCATGACAGGGGGCGGCGCCCCAACTCCCCACTCGGTCCTGCTCTGAGCCCGACCAGGGGCTGCACCTAGGGATTGGGCCTGCCCTCTGCCACCCGGGAGTGGGCCTAAGCCAGCAGGTCATTATCTCCCAAGTGGTCCCAGACTGCGAGAGGCACAGGCCGGGCTGAGGGACCCCCTCTCCCCCCCGAGTGCACAAATTTTTGTGCACCGGGCCTCTAGTCATTAATGGGCTTCAGTGACTTACACTTCCTGAATGGCCCCTCCAATGTTGATTTGGGACTTGATTTATAGCTTGTGTATTATTTTCCTCTTGCTGCTATAACAAATTACCACAAATTTAGTGGCTTAAAAGAACACAAACATATTAGTTTACAGTTCTCAAGTTCAGATATCCAAAATTGTTCTTACAGAGCTAAAATCAAGATATGGGCAGAGCTGCGTTCTTTGTGGAGGTTCTGGGGGAGAGTGCATTCTCTACATTGTCCCACTTCTGGAGACCTCTAGCGTTGTGGCTCATGGCTACACCACTGCAACCTCTGCTTTGGTCATCAGGTCTGCTTGGACTCTGACCTTCCCTCTCCTTTCTCTTATAGGACCCCTGTGACTCCATTAAGCCCATCCAGATAATCTGAGATAATTTTACCATTCCAAGATCCTTAACCTAATCATGTTCACAAAGTTCCTTTTGCTATGTATGGTAACAGATTGACAGGTTTGGAGAATTAAGATGCAAGCATTGTTGGGGGCCATTATTCTGTCAGCATGAATTGCTTTGGTTAATGGAACATCAACAAAAGCAATAGAAACTAAGACTGGATAAGAACTCGAGTACTCGAGCACTGGGGCTTATCCTCTGGGAATCATGTGCTGCCATGTATAAAATCTGTGTTATCCTGAAAAAGACATTATTGGATGAGAGCCAGAGTGTTTGGGGCCTTAGCAAACAGCCACACCTCTGAGTGAGGCTATTTTGGATCACGGAAGCCTTATTCACAATATCAGATATAGACACATGAGTCACCCCAGTGATACCAGCAGGAGAACTGCTCTTCCCACTTAAGCCTGACATAAAGTGAAGAATCTTGAGTAAATAAGTCATAGTAGTTTTGAGACACTATGTAACAATGTATATAGCAATATATAACTGGCTGTTTTTTAAAAAATCATGGTGAACAATAGTGCATGTACATCTTTGAGGGGCACATGAATTAGATGAAAACACTCTGAGATTAGAGGAACCAGAAAGGACAATCTCCAAACAGCTCAGTAGGTAAAATTATTTTCTTCGGTTAAGAAGGCCCTTTGAGTAACTTTCAAACCCAACCAAATTGATAACAATGCATTCTGATGGAGAAAAAATACATTGACCTTGACCCAACTAAACAAGCTACTTAACATCTATCTGTAAGCCTTCATTTATAAACTGGATTTTAACAGTAAAATGGAAATTAAAAATAAATGGAGACTCTGTTGTTCCTCTTTTTTTGGATTCTTGTCATCATCCAGTAAAATTGTCTATATTCAACATGTTTTACAAACTACGGAGTGTTGCTCTTCCTTAGGTTGCCATGGGGCAAAAGGACAGATGTGTCAGGGAACACACAGTAGCTATGTGACTTTGGCCAGTAGTTCATCTCTCTGAAACTTGGTCCTCTCTTCTTGGCTTTCCCTTCTATAAAACCTCTTGTTTTCTATTTCTAAGAGTTGCATTGAACACTGAATGAGATGGCTTACCTTGAGCTCCTAGAAAAATGGCATTCGATGAATTTCTCCTCCTTTCCTGTTGTTCACTCCCTCCTCAAGCCACTGCTGACCATTTCTGTCAGCTGTGTTTAAAGTGTATATTTTGCACCGCCTTTATGAAAAGGGGTATGACTAGTAGGCATACTCATTACTTAATATTTTACAGGAATATGCTAAATAGTTCATATTTCTTATGTTATTTTTCCCTGAAAGAAAGGAGACTGGTTAAGGGACACAGAGAATGGATAGCAAAGTATCTTGAGATGGAAAGTGAGCCCAAAGATAATGAGAAAGAACGTTGGAGTCAACCAACCAAGAATTTCTGATTATTAGTAAAATGCAAGTGACTCAATATTTCAAACATTGACACTATCAATTATAGCTATGATGACAGCTGAGTTAAATAACATAAGCAAAATTCTTGTTGCCCAGTACAGAGGATGTTAGGAACTCACTCGCAGATTCAAGTAATTTGAATTACTTGAGATTTACAATGAATGTATTCAACAGCTAGTATACAACAGCTGGCTTATCTAGCCTCACCTCCTAAAGAAAGTTTCCCTGAATGACCAAGCTTTTAGTCAAGTTTCTGCATTGTCAACTCCAAATATGACATAGTCTCTGTTTAGGCAATTTAACAATAACTTATATTTTAGTACTTAATTATACCTACTATTGTAAATTATTCATGATTGTGATTCTTTTCTCACTTAGATTATAAAATCTCCAAGAAAAAAGTTCATCTCTTGAAAATATATATATATATATATATATATAATTTTTTTTAATCCTCACCCCAGGACTGAGGACATTTTTCCACTGATTTTTTTAGAGAGAGTGGAAGGGAGGAGAGAGGGGGAGAGAGGAACATCAATGCAAGAGAGACACATCCATTGCTGCCTCCCACACATGCTGGACCAGGGATGGGGGTCAAACCTGAAACCCAGGTACCTGCTTTTGATGAGAATTGAACCCAAGACTCTGTTGTGCAGGCCAAAGCTCTAACCACTGAACAACCCAGCCAGGGTGAATTTTCTTATATTCTTGATAAGCTCTCTCCTCACCTTTCCACCAATAGTTCAGGAAAACAACAAAATATTCTAGAAGTTAATTAGGTGTCATCTCAATAATTAGATGGCCATGTCACATAGTCATTTTGAAAACCAGCTCTGTAATTTTTAGTGGTAAATCAGATTGGGTGAGTCAATTTTTAATAACCTTTCTTTAACTCAACCGAAAGTTTATTGCAAAGTAAAGTTGAAGAACTAGAAATTGCCATTTAAACTCAGATATACATACTCTTCAAAGTTCTCTTAAAGTTCTTATCTAACAAACATAAATTGACCCACTGATAAAATGGTTTAAAAATTAGTGAGAGAAATCAGAATGTACAAATATAAGCTCTAGTAGAATATAGTTTTTGTGGTACATGTCATAATAATAGTCTATCTGTGTGCAATATTTTAGTGGATTGCAAGGCATTCCTCAAATGCAGCATAAAATTAACTCAGATAAGAAGGAGAAGATCTCTCTTGTAGAGTTATATTCTGAATGTAGATATAGTCCTCCTCTGACAATGTGCTCAGATCAGGTTTTTGCTTTGTTCTGTTTTTGTTTTGTTTTGTTTGTTTGTTTGTTTGTTTTTATGTCAGGTTATCCTTGGGCCACTGCATTACAATCAGCTGGGACACATTTTGAAAATCAGATTCCTGACTCAAGACCAGATCTACAGATTCAGAATCTGTGGAAGTGTGGCCAACACTCTGTATTTTAAATAATCTTTCCAGGGAATTTTGTGAATCCTAATGTTTAGAAACCACAATTTTATTTTTAATCATTGCTTAATTTCCTAGGAACCTATGAACATTTTAACCTCTCCCTTCCTCTATCTTGGTCCATAGTTACCATTAATTTATTCACTAAAGTATTTTTTATCATTATTTATTCATTTTAATACGCGAGGTGCTATTAAGACTGTGTCTAGGGAAGGGGTTCTGAAACTTGGCTTGCATCAGAATCATCACTCAGACAATTAGTGAATAATCCCCTGGTCCGAACCCAGACCCACAGAGTCACATGCATGAGGACTGTGGCAAGGACATCCATTTGCCTCAAAAGCTGAACTCAGTAGTCAGAGTATAGAAACACTACCTTAAGAAGGAGACAGAACCTCCATTTGTGAGCCTGTCACTGTCTTCCAGTCACTAATATCCTGGGTGGCAGTAGTCCTCTGATCCTGTTGGTTAGCTAACCCACCTGGTCCTAGGTGTCCCAGATGTGCCAACCATAGAGCACATGTGCCTGGTCCTTCCATACATGAACCAATCTTCCTCCGTGGGTAAGTTAGTACCTCTGAAGTCCTCCCCCGCACTCATAAGCTGATGGCTACTCTTCCTGGAGCCTCTAGTGGCAAGTCTAGAAGCAGTGCTTCTGCTAAACCTTCCAGAGGCAAGTATAAAATGTTCCAGTCTCTCAGGAGATAATTATTTCTGAGAATTTTACAGAATATACCAAATTTATCAAGCATCATATTCCCACTTTCATTCTTCTGTTGAGCTGAAGAACACAGCAGAGGGTCCCTAAACATCCATGAGCCTAAAGGAATCCTTTATATCCCAAATTCACCTGCCTGTGTAGAGTGGGAAAAAACCCCATCCCTTCTTCTTGAAGTTGTCCAAATGCCAATATCAAAGCTACTCTGCATATTCCCTAAATCTCTAGCAGATAATCTCCCTTAGTACACCAGGATGACATCTGTAAACCCAGTTTTAGGAACAGACATACAAATCTGATAACAGGGTTTTTTGTGGGTTTTTTTTGTAAATATACAAATTTTAAATGTCTGGAGTATACCTAAGTTTCAGTTGTGAGGTTCTAGTGTAAACATTTCCAATTCTAGACAAGCCAAGGACATGAGAAGTGGTCTGGATCTACATATGCATCACAACCACTTTGATGTGTCAAACACCACTGCTCTCTTTTTTGACTTTTGGGGCTGGTGAATAATTTAGCTAAAGGTTTTAGGGAGAACAAAAGGCACGGCCTCTATCCAGGAACCTCTTGTATTTTAAATTTTTGAGGACTTAGGTCATTCTATAAACTTCAGTGCTATTTTAAAATGCAATCATAACTACAAAGGTACATTCTGGAATTCTGGAATTGTTTGGCACTTAGTGATTAAAGCTGACATTTGTTGGGCTGAACTGGAGTTTCAGAATTGATAGAGCTCAGCTAATCCCAGCAATAAAAATGGCCACAAATGAATACTGTGACAGGTTTTGAAACAAGAAAAATCATCACTGAGCTCACCAGAAAAGAGACTGTCAAGTTAAAAAATTATTGGCATTTGCACTGGGTAGTGAACACTGTTTTATACATTTGTACTTGCCCAGTCACCTCTTTTATGTGTCTTGTTATAATAATTTTCAGTCATAAACAAAGAAAATGAGACATCATCTCAGATAAAATGGCATAAGATTCAGTATGAACATTAGCTATGGCACAACCTGGCCTCAAAGAACAAAGGAGTTAAAATTCATCTTACTTTATAGTGTTAGAATCTTTACATTAAATATAGACTTTTTTCCCCTCTTGATTATATTGTTACACATTCCACTGTTCTCATGCCACAAACCTCGAGGACTTTATTATTTATGTAATTCCAGGATCTGATGCAAGTAAATGCATTAATGAGTGGCATAGGATAAAAAAATTATCAGTAGATTTCAGGGGAGAGAAAAAGACCATTTTGATTCTCTTGCAAGACTGCTGATTAGTTACAGATGTTGCTTTTCTGATTGAATTATTTTTTATTCATTTAAAAAATATAGATCTGTCAAAGTATTTTAAATCATACAGAGATAGAGGTTATTTAAACAAGATTCTTTTATTTCTCTTTGGGGGAAGAGTTTGTACCTTCAAATGCTCCAGGTTACATGGTGATGTAATTTAAAGTGACATATGCTTGAATACATGGTAGTGCCAGCTTCATTTGGGGGCTTCCTAGTCCAAAGAAACTGTTGGATCTATTCTGGTGTCAAGAGCCTTTGCACAGCAGGATGATCAATCAGGAGAAACTTGTGTCAAGGAGTCTTAGGCAAACATGGTGTCTCTTGCTAGACTTAAGGAGTCCAACCAACAGAACTTCCAGAGAGCAAGCATTAATCCTTTCACAGCAAAGAACCATCTAAAAATGTCTCCTTATACTTAGTTCATCTCTTGCCTTTCTAATGCTTTCTCCTATTGGAATGGGAAAGATAACTTCAAAGGAGGAAGTTGGAGAGCCCCATTATGAAATAAGCAGCAGGATTTCCATGACTGTGTTTCATAAATTTCTAAGTGGATATGGATTTCATCTCCAAAAGAATTAACAAATAGCCTTTTTCTCATTTTTGAAATTTAGGTCACTCATTCTTTATGTACTAAAAACTGCCAAAATAGAGGAGAGGTGAGCAGAGGAAGAAAACTTAGAAGGGAATCAAGTTCCAAGGAAGAAATTGGAAAGTAATAAAATAAAGCAATGAGAAAAAGAAGTCATTTTCTGTGTCTCTGTGAAAAAGATTGGAGAGTGGTAACATATTGGCTAGATGGGGTTCTCACAGAATTTAAAAGCATACTAAAGTAGTAAAAATAAGTACATGTGAGATGAAACCAGGATCTCTGGATTCTCTGAAGAAATAAATTATTACATCTCAACTCTGGGTGAGGGTCTAGTAGACTTCAGCATCAGGTAGAAACATGTCCTCTGCCTCCTCGCCAGTCCAACTCCCTATCTTTTCCCTGACACCCCGCTTCCTTTTATACTCTACATCCATACCCCTAGTTTGTGGAGCTTTCAGTCACTGTTCTAATGCATTCCATGAAGGCAAATTAAAACCACCTGCTTGAAGGAACTGTTCTCTCCTCCCCTTTAAGGTAATATCTGCATTAAGTTTATTATAAACTAAAATACTTTGGCTTCAAAATCTGAATTTCTGATTTAGATTCCAGATAGATTATTTAATTTATTTTCTTAAAATATAGATTTTCTTAATAGTAGTCATGCTCTTGAAAATGATATGGTCACTTTCAGTTCATATATTCAGTATTTTTGCTACTTCATTTAGAAAACAAGTAACAATCTATGAAAATATAATAAAATTTAAGAAAAAATGATCTCTTGCAATTTATTACTGAATGAACTTCTATTGTGTATGTGTGCAATATAGAAAGGTGGATTTGGGGGGAAATGAATAAATAAATAGGTGGAGATTTCCTGGTTTCCAATCTGAATTTTCTATTAAGAAGAAGAAAAATTGACGCCTACGAGGAACACATGAACATTTATTTGTGTGTGTGTGTGTGTGTTTGTTTTTATTTATTTTTAATTGAATTTATTAGAGTGACATCTATATATATAAAAGGCTAATGTGCAAAGTGTCCCCTTGGGAGTTTGACCAGGAGACTGGGAGTTTGATGGCTCGCTATGACGTGTGCTGACCACCAGGGGGTAGTGCGGAATGAAGGAAGGCCCCAGCTGGCAGCTGGCAGCTGGGGAGAAAGGCCCGGCTGGCAGCCAGAAGGCCCCAATCGGCCCTGATTGCCGGCCAGACCTAGGGACTCTATCTGTGCACAAACTTCGTGCACCGGGCCTCTAGTTGATTAATAAAACCATACAGGTTTCAAGTGTGCAACTCAATAGCACATCATCTGCAAAGTGACTTGTGTGTACATTGTCCAAAGCCATTTATGACACCATTTATGAACCCTTTGCCCACTTCCATCTCTCCCCAAACCTCTTTCCCTCTGGCTATTGCCACAATGCTGTCCAAGTCTATATACATATACGTACATATTTTTGCTTAGTCACTTCACCTTTTTTCACCCAATCCCCCAAACCCTCTCTGCTCTGAGAGCTGTCAGTTTGTTCCATGTATCTATGTTTCTATTTGTTTGTTAAATTATTTTGTTCATTAGATTCCACATATAAGTGAGACCATATGGTATTTGTCTTACTCTGACTGGCTTATTTCACTTAGCATAATAATCTTCATAAACATACAATTGGTTGCAAAAGGTAAGATTTCCTTTTTTATTTTTATAGCTGAGTAGTATTCAATTGTGTAAATGTACCACAGCTTCTTTATCCACTCATCTGCTGGTGGGCACTTGGGTTGTTTCCAGATCTTAGCTATTGTAAATAACGCTGCTGAACATAAGGGTGATATATACTTACTGATCGGTATTTCAGGATTCTTATGATATATATACCCAGAAGTGAGGTTGCTAGGTTCAAAGATGGTTCTATTTTTAATTTTTTGAGGAAATTCCATATTGTTTTCCACAGTGGCTGCACCAGTCTGCATGCCCACCTAGGTGCACAAGGACTCCCTTTTCTCCACATCTTCGCCAGCATTTATTGTTTATTGATTTATTAATGACAATCATCTGACAGGTGTGAGATGATATTTAATTGTGGTTTTAATTCACATCTTTCTGATGATTAGTGACATTGAGCATTGTTTCATATGTCTCTTTTGAGAAGTGTCTATTCTGATCCATTGCCTATTTTATAAGTGGTTGTTTGTCTTCTTGGTGTTGAGTTGTATAAATCCATTATATATTTTGAAAATTAACCCCTTTTCAGATGTATCATTGGCTAGTATGTTCTCCCATTCAGTGGATTACCTTTCATTTTGTGAATTGTTTCTTTTGCTGTGAAAAGCTTTTAGTTTGCTGCAGTCTAATTTGTTTATTTTTTTTCTTGCCCAAGGAAATATATTGGAAAAAATATTACTACATGAGATGTCTGAGATTTTACTTCCTGTAGTTTCTTCTAGGATTTTTATAGTTTAGTGACTTACATTTAAGGCTTCTATCCATTTCCAGTTTATTCTTGTGTGTGGTGTAAGTTTGTGGTCTAGTTTCATTTTTTACATGTCTCTGTCCAATTTTCTAAACACCATTTATTGAAGAGACTGTCTTTACTTTATTGTATGCTCTTGCCTCCTTTGTCAAATATTAATTGAAAATATAGGTGTGGGTTCATTTCTGGGCTCTCTGCTCTGCTTCATAGATCTTTATGCCATTCTTATGCCAGTACCAGGCTGTTCTAATCACAATGTTGTTGTAATATACTTTGTTATCAGGTAGTTTGATATTTACATTGTTCTACTTTCTCAAGATTGCTGACGTTATTCAGGGTCTTTTAAAAAAAATATCTTCATTGTTGAAAGTCTTACATATGTTCCCTTTTTCCCCAATTGACTTTTGCCACCCTATCCCTGCCCACACTCCAGGCTTTCACCACCCTATTGTCTGTGTCCATGAGTTAAGTGTATCCACATGTGAGTTCATTAGTTGATCTCTTTTCCTTCCTGCCTTTCCTGGGAGGTTTGACAGTCTGTTCGATGCTTCTATGTCTCTGGCTCTATTTTTGTTTATCAGTTTATATTGTTCATGAGATTCCACATGTGAGTGAGATCATGTGATATTTTCTTTCTCTAACTGGCTTATTTCACTTAGCATAATGCTCTCAAAAGTCCATCCATGCTGTTGCAAATGGTAAGAGTTCTTTCTTTTTTACAGCTGCATAATATTCCATTGTGTAGATGTACCACAGTTTTTTAATCCACACATCTGCTGAAGGGCACTTAGGCTTTTTCTAAATCTTAGTAATTGTAAATTGGGCTGCTATGAACATAAGGGTGCAGATATTCTTTCTGATGAGTGTTTCGGGTTTCTTATGATATCCTAGAGGCCCAGTGCACAGATTCGTGCACCGGTGGGGTCCCTTGGCCTGGCTTATGGGGATCAGGCCAAAACTGGCTCTCTGACAACCCCTGAGGGGTCCTGAATTGCAAGAAGGCCAAGGCCAGGCCAAGGGACCCCACCAGTGCATGATTGGAGCTGGGGAGGGATCGCAGGAGGGCTCCAGGGCGTGTCCCACCTATCTCACTCAGTCCAGATCAGCTGGACCCCAGCAGCAAGCTAACCTACTGGTCAGAGAGTCTGCCCCCTGGTGGTCAGTGTGCATCATAATGACTGGTTGAACAGTCCAACGATTGGACATTTAGCATATTAGGCTTTTATTATATAAGATTTCTAGAAATGGGATCACTGGGTCAAATGGGAGTTCCATTTTTAATTTTCTGAGAAAACTCCATACTGTTTTCCACAGAGGCTGAACCAGTCTGCATTCCCACCTTCTCCACATCCTCACCAGCACTTGTCGTTTGTTGATTTGTTGATGAAAGCCATTCTGACAGGTGTAAGGTGGTAACTTGTCATTTTGATTTGCATCTCTCAGATGATTAGTGACTTTGAGCATTTTTTCATATGCCTTTTGGCATTCTGTATGTCCACTTTGGAGAACTGTCTTTTTAGGTCATTTTCCCCTTTTTAATTGGATTTTTTTATCTTCCTTTTGTTAAGTTGTATGAGTTCCCTATACATTTTGAAGGTTAAATCCTTATCAGATGTGTCATTGGAAAATATGTTCTCTCATGCAGTGAGCTCTCTTGTTATTTTGTCGATGGTTTCTTTTGCTGTGCAGAAGGTTCTTATTTTGATGTGGTCCCATTTGTTTATTTTCTCCTTAGTTTCCATTGTCCTAGGAGAAGTATCCTTAAACATATTGATCAAGAAATGTCTGAGATTTTGCTACCAATGGTTTTTTTCTAGGATGTTTATGGTTTCACATCTTACATTTAAGACTATTATCCATGTTGAGCTTATTTTTATGTATGGTTTAAGTTGGTGGTCTAATTTCATTTCTTTGTATGTATCTGTCCAATTTTCCTAACACCATTTATTGAGGAGACTGTCTGGACTCCATTCTTGCCTTCTTTGTCAAATATTAATTGAGCATAATGGCTTGGGTCAATTTACGGTATCTCTGTACTCTTCTATTGGTCTTTATGCATGTTCTGGTGCCAGTACCAAGCCATTTTGAGTACAGTAGTTTTGTAGCATAACTTGATATCTGGCTATGTGATCCCTCCAACTTTGTTCTTCTTTCTCAAGATAGCTGTGGGTATTCGGGGTCTTTTTTGATTCCATATAGATTTTTGGAATATTTTCTCTAGGTCTGTGAAATATTCTATTGGTATTTTAAAAGGGATTGCATTTAATTTATAGATTACTTTGGGTAGTATGGCCATTTTAATGATGTTGACTCTACCAATCCATGAACATGGCATATTCTTTCACTTGTGTATATCTTCCTCTGTCTCTTTTTCAACGTCCTGTAGTTTTCTGAGTACAGATATTTTACTCCTTGGTTAAATTTAGTCCTAACTATGTTAAGTTTTTGTTGCAATGGTAAATGGGATTGTTCTTTTGTTTCTTTTTCTGAAAGTTCATTATTGGTATATAAAAATGCCATAGATTTCTGGGTGTGAATTTTATAACCTGTTCTGCTACTGAATTCATTTATTAAATCTAGTGGGGGTTTTTTTAATGAAGTCTTTAGGAGTTTCTATGTACAATATCATGTCATCTATGAATAATGACAGTTTCACTTCCTCCTTTCCCATTTGGATGCATTTTATTTCTCCTTCTTGTCTGATTGCTATGTCTAGCACTTCCAGTACTATGTCAAACAGGAGTGGTGAACGTGGGTATCCCTGTCTTGTTCTTATTCTTAGGGGGAATGGTTTTAGTTTTTGCCCATTGAGTATGATGTTGTCTTCAGGTTTGTCATAGAAGGCTTTTATTATTTTGAGGTATGATCCCTCTATTCCCACTTTTCTGAGGGGTTTTATCAGAAAAGGGTGTTGGATTTTGTGCAATGCTTTTTCTGCATCAATTGATGCGATCATGTGGTTTTTTTTTATATTTTATTGAGTTTTTACAGAGAGGAAGGGAGAGGGATAGAGAGTTAGAAACATCGATAAGAGAGAAACATCGATCAGCTGCCTCCTGCATGCCCCCCACTGGGCATGTGCCTGCAACCAAGGTACATGCCCTTGACCGGAATTGAACCTGGGACCCTTCAGTCCACAGGCTGACGCTCTAGCCACTGAGCCAAACCGGTTAGGGCGATCATGTGGTTTTTATCTTTCAGTTTCTTTATGTGATTTATCACATTGATTTGTGAATATTGTACCAGACTTGCATCACTGGAATAAATCAACTTGGTCATGATGTATGAGCTGTCTAATGTATTGCTGGATCTTATTTGTTAATATTTTGTTGAGGATTTTAGCATCTATGTTCATCAGGGATATTGGCCTGTAATTGTCTTTCTTTTTATTGTCTTTATCTGGTTTTGGGATTAGGGTAAGACTGGCCCCATAGAAAGAGCTTGGGAGTGTTCCTTCCTCTTGAATTTTTTGGAATAATTTGAGGAGGATAGGTGCTAGTTCTTTAAATGTTTGGTGAAACTCTCCTGTGAAGCCATCTGGACCAGAGTGTTTGTTTGCTTGGAGTTTTTTTTTAATTATTATTGCTTCAATTTCATCAGTAGTTATCAGTCTATTCAGGTGTTCTGATTCTTCCTGATTGAGTTTTGGAAGATTGTCTTTTTCTAGGAATATGTCCATTTGGTCAAGGTTGACCAGTTTGTTGGAATAGAGTTATTCAAAGTATTTTTTTTTTATGATCCTTTCTTTGTATGTCTGTGGGGTCAGTTGTTATTTCACCTCTTTCATTTCTGATTTTATTTATTTGGGTCCTCTGTCTTTTTTTCTTGGTGAGTCTGGCATGAAGTTCATAAATATTGTTTATCCTTTCAAGAACCAGCTCTTGGTTTTCTTGATCTTTTATATATATTTACATACTAGAGGCCCGATGCATGAAATTTGTGCAAGAGTAGGGCTTCCGTCCCCTGGCTGCCAGCACCAGCTTCCCTCTGGCACCTGGGAGACGGTCTTCCCTCACAGCCCCGGTTTCATCCAAAAGGCCGTCTGGAAGGATGTCTGGTCTAATTAGCATATTACACTTTCATTATTATAGATTTTGGTCTCTGAGTCATTTATTTCTGCTCTGAACTTTATTATTTCCTTCCTTCTACTTACTCTTGGATTCTCTTGTTGCTCACTTTATAATTCTTTACGTTGTAGAGTTAGATAACTTATTACAAGTTTTTCTTGTTTTTGAGGTAAGCATGTAGTGCTATGAATTTCCCTCTCAGCGTTGCTTTCACTGTGTCCCATAGATTTTGGATTGTTGTGGTTTCATTGTCACTTGTTTCCAGAATTTTTTTTATTTCTTCATTGATCTCTTTTGTAACCCAGTCATTGTTTAATAGCATGCTATTTAGCCTCCATGTGTTTGTTTTTTATTGTTTTTATTGTAGTTGATTTCTAATTTTATGCCATTGTGATCTGAGTAGATGCTTGAAATGATTTTAATCTTCTTGAATTTGTAGAGTCTTAACCTGTGTCCTAATATGTGGTCTGTGAAAATGTCCTATGTGCACTTGAGAAGAATCTATGTTCTGTAGCTTTGGGATGAAATCTTCTGAAGTTGTCAACTAGTTACATCTGATCTAGTGAGTCATTTAGAATTGCTGTTTCCTTGTTGCTTTTTCATCTAGATTTATCCAGAGATGTCAGTGGACTATTAAAATCTTCTACTATGATTGTATTGCTGTGGATATCTCCATTGATATTTTCCAGAAGTTTTTTTATGTGTTTGGAATGCTCCTGCATTCGGTTCATATATGTTTACCAAAGTTATAGCCTCTTGTTGAATCGATCCCTTTGCATTATGAAGTGGCCTTCATTATAAATTTTTATGGTCTTCACTTTGAGGTCTATTTTGTCAGATATAAGTATTGCTGCCTCTTTTCTGTGTTTTGTTTTGTTTTCATTTCCATTTGTCTGAAGAGTTTTTTCCATCCCTTCACTTTCAATCTGTGTGAGTCCCTTGTTATGAGGTGGGTCTGTTGTAGACAGCATATATATGGGGCATATTTTCTAATCCATTTAGCCACCCAATGTCTTTTGATTGGAGCATTTAATCCATTTACATTTAAGGTTACTATTGATAAGTACTTACTTGTTGCCATTTTAATTTTTTATGCCTGTATTCCTTCCTCCCTTCCTATTTCTTCTTTTTATAACAGTCACTTTAGATTCTCTTGCATTGCTGGCCTGGTGGTAATAAATTTCATTAACCTTTTTTCTTTTTGTCTGCCAAGCTCCTGACCTTCAATTTTGAATGATAGCCTTGCTGTATAGAGTATTCTTGGATTCAGTCCCTTGCTTTTCATCATTTTGTATACCTCATTCTATTCCCTTCTGGCCTGATGTGTTTCTCTTGAGAAATCATTTGATAGTCTAATTGGAGATCCCTTGTAGGTAACTTTCTGTCTCTCTCTTGCAGCCTTTTAAATTATTTCTTTGTCTTTTAGGTTTGCCCATTTCATTATGATGTGTCTTGGTGTGGGTCTTTTTTTGATTCATCTTAATTGGTACTCTCTGTGCTTCTTGGGGTTGGGTGACTTTTTCTTCCCCAAATCAGGGAAGTTTTCTGTCATTATTTCTTCAAACAGGTTTTATATTCTTTGCTCAGCTTCATCTCCTTCTGGCACCCCTATTATGTGGATGTTGTTTCATTTCACGTCCCAAAGCCCTCTTAGATTCTCCTTCTTCTATTTAACTTTTTTTCCAGTTGCTGCTCTGCTTTGGTGTTGTTTCTACCTTGTCTTCTAACTCACTGATTCAGTCCTCAGCTTCATCTCGTCTGTTGAAACCTTACATTATGTTCTTTATTGCAGTTTGTTGTTCTTTTTCTAGTTCTTTTATGTGTAGGATTAGTTTTTTTTTTATTTGAGGTTTTTCTTGCTTCTTGAGGTAGGCCTGTAATGCTATGAATTTCTCTCTTAAAAGTTCTTTCATTGTATCCCATAGATTGGGGTTTGTTGTGTGTTAATTTTCATTTGTCTTCAGGTAGCTTTTGATTTCTTCATTGATCTCATTGTTAACCTCTTCGTTGTTTAATAACATGTTATTTAGCCCCCATGTTTTTGTCTTTTTTTTCTTGTGATTGATTTCTAGTTTCATATAATTATGGTCAAAGAAATTGCTTGATATAATTTCAATCTTCTTAAACTTATCGAGACTTGTTTTGTATCCTATCATGTGATCTATCCTAGAAAATGTTCCATGGACTCTTGAAAAGAATGTATATTCTGCTGCTTTGGGATGAAATGCTTTGAAGATATTAATTAAGTCCTGCTGATCTAGTGTTCTAAGACTTGTTTTCTTGTTAATTTTATTTCTGTAAATTCTATTCATTAACGTCAATGGGGTGTTAAAATCTAGTACTCTGACTGTATTTACGTTCATCTCCCCTTTTATGTCTATCAGAATATGCTTTATATATGTAGGTGCTCCTATGTTGTGTGTATAAATGTTTCAAGATTATATCCACTTGTTGGATTGCTCCCTTTATCATTACGTAGTGTCCTTCTTTGTCTTTTACTATAGCATTTTTTTCAAAGTCTATTTTGTGTAATATAAGTATTGCTACCCCAGCTTTTTTTCTTTCCATTTGTATGGAAGTTTTTGTTTGTTTCCTTCACTTTCATGCTGTCTACATCTATTACTCTGCAGTGGGCCTTTTGTTGACAACACATATATGGGGCATATTTTCTTATCTATTCTGCTACCACACGTCTTTTGATTGTAGCATTTAATATGTTTACATTTAAAGTTATTATTGATAGATACGTATTTATTGCCATTTTGTTCCTCTCTATATTTTTTTCTTCTTCTTAAAGCAGCCCCTTTAACAACTCTTGCAATACTGGTTTGGTAGTAATGAACTCCTTTAGTTGTTTGCTTTGTTTGTTTGTTTGCCTGGTAAGCTCTTTATTTCGCCTTCAATTTTAAATGATAGCCTTGCTGGATAGCATAGTCTTGGTTGTAGGTCTTTATTTTTAACACTTTGAATATTTCATGCCAATACCTTCCAGCTTGAAGTGTTTTTGTTGAGAAATCAGCTGACAGCCTATGGAAGTTCCCTTGTAGGTAACTAACTGCCTCTCTTTGCTTTTAAGATTCTTTCTTTATCTTTCAGCTTTGTCATTTATTTATGATGTGTCTTGGTGTGGGTCTTTTCGGTTCAGCTTGTTTAGGATTCTCTGTACTTCCTGAAATAATTTGTCTTTTTTATTCAACTGGTTAGGAAATTTTTCAGTCATTATTTCTTCAAACAGGTTTTTCAATCCCTTGCTCACTTAATTCTTCTGCTACCTCTATGATGTAGAGTTTTTATACTTAACTAGAGGCCCAGTGCACAAAAATTCATGCACTCGGGAGGGGAGTTCCCTCAGCCCAGCCTGCACCATCTCGCAGTCCAGGACCCCTTGGGGGATGTCCGACTGATAGCTTAGGCCTACTCCCCGGGGGATTGGGCCTAAGATGGCAGTCAGACATCCCTCTGGCAGCCTGGGAACCCTCAGGGGATGTCCGACTAATGGCTTAAAGCCATTAGTCAGACATCCTTAGTGCTGCCGTGGAGGTGGGAGAGGCTCCCGCCACCGCTGCTGTGCTGGCCAGCCATGAGCTGGTTTCTAGCTGAGCAGTGCTCCCCCTGTGGAAGCGCATTGACCACCAGGGGGAAGCTCCTGCATTGAGCATCTGCTCCCTGGTGGTCAGTGCACATCATAGCACCGGTTGTTCCTGGTTGTTCCGCCATTAGGGTCAATTTGCATATTACCATTTTATTATATAGGATGTTCTCCCATAGGTCCCTTAGACTTTCCTCATTTTTTTAATTCTTTTTTTTTGTTGTTGCTTTGCTTGATTGCCTTCTACTGTCTTATCCTCTAAATTGTTAATTTGATTCTTTGTTCATATAACCTGCTTTTGATTCCTTCTAGTATTCTTCATACCAGATATTGTGTTTTTCATTTTTGACTGGGTCTTTTTTATGGTTTCTATGCCCTTTTAAATGTTTGATATCTGTTTGTTTAAGTTCTCATTGAAATTATCCATTCTTCCTCTAAGGTTCTTGAGCATCCTTATAACCATCATTTAAAACTCTGCATCTTGGTTGCTTCCATTTCATTTAATTCTATTTGGAGATTTCTTTCATCTGGGGCATATTTTTTGTCTCCCCATGTGGTCTATGCATTTATTAGATCTGCTATGACTCCCAAGCTTGTTATGAGAGCTTTCTAATTTAGGTGCCTTTTGGGTCTCAGTAATGTAGTTTTCTAGATCACCTGAGCTACATCCTCCAGAGATGATTCTTGTGTAAGTTATGTGTTCCCTCCTGTTTTAGTTGAGTCTTGAATGCTGTTGGCCTGTTTGTGGATAGAGTTAACTGTCAGGCTGGCTCACTATAAGGATAGACCTTGTTCACTGTGTCTGGGTCACTGTTCAGGGGCTTTTCCCTAAGGCATAGTTGTTCCAAGAAGGATCTGGTGCCTATCAGAGTCACTCTTTGTCTGTGCCATTTGTGTGAAGTTGAGTCAAGCTCTAGTGTGGTTTGAAGCCCATCACTGGTTTTGTTGGTTCTGGGCCCACTTGGCCAGGGTTCATGTGCAGGTCTATGTCAGATATTTTGTGTACCCAGCCTTGGGCTACCCATCTGGAGCTACCACACTATTCACTCTTTGTGGCTGTGTCTAATTGGCCTCAGTGTATGGGGGAGGGGCAGGCTGTGTACAAGGGTTTGTTTCCTGCAGCTCTGAGCTAGGAGTAAATTTTAAAAAAGGTTGCCCTACACCTGTTGGCTACTCCACCACCCCTTGAACTTTCCCAGAGTTTCTCTAGAATCTTATGAAGAAAGATTGTAGAGTGTACCCAAGATGGCTGCACCCCACTGACCCTTATGCATGGCTCATTTGGTAGGGTTGGGTCACCAGGTATGCAGGATGGGGCTAGTGGATCTCCTACTTGAGGGCAGCATGGTTAGGCATTAAATGGGGAGACTGTTTCCCCTATTCCAGAGCTGTGCTACTTAGTCTCTGCTAGAAGTCTCCAACTCCAGCTCTCCCTGGAGGAGCATGCCACAGGTTCAGGTTGGGTTCAGCCAGGTGTCTCTATTGCAGGAGTAAGCTCTGCATGGTGGGGTCACCATAACTTGTGCAAACAGATCAAGAAAACATTCTGTTGGTGCTGGCACTGGCTGGACCACAGGAAAGGGGTGAGCTGAACTCCTTCCTTTAGCTCTTTAGTCATGCCTGTGGGAGCCCCAGAATGGAGCCTCTGAGGGAGAAACACTCAAAATGTTTTACCTCTGAGCAGAGTTGTTCCTTTTCCCCCATGAAACTGAGTGTAGCAGGATTAGGCCAGTGGGAATTGTTAAAACAGATCAAAGCAGTCTTCTATGGGGAATGGTGCCGGTCCATGGGAAGAGAGCAAGCTACATGCCTCCATGTAGCTCTGCAGCCTCACCATCAAAGCCTAAAAAGTGATTCTGAGGGAGATGCACTCTGAATTTCCAGGTCTGAGCAGTGTTCCCTTCCCCTTGCATAACTGAATTCAATAGGATGAGGCCACCAGAACTTGGGAAATCAGATCGAGGGAGTGTTCCTTGGGGTTGGCACCTTGTAAACACACAGGATGGGGGAAAGATTAGCCCCCATTCCAAAGCCACACAGTTAAATTACTATCTAAGTGTCTGCCTATAGTCTCTCCAGAAAAAAAAAGCTTAACACAAGTCCCTGTTGTGTGTAGCAAGCAGTTCTTTCTGATGGACTCAAGCTTGGCATGGTGGTATCACCAGTATTTGGAAGACCAGGTTAGTGCACTCTCCCAGCTGATGCTGTAAGAATAAGACTGTCTGACCCTGTGACATGGTGTCTGAGGGCAGACCTGGCAGTTGACTCAGGACCAGGATCTCAGTAGTCAACCATCCAGATCTTTTCCAGAGCCATACCATCTAGATCTTCTCTTTATGACTCCCATGTGCCCTGAGTTACCAGAGCCCTACTACCAAGAGCAAGCTCCTGTGGGTTGGCCCTTTAGGAGAGCATCTTAGATTTTAGCAGACTCCCTCCTCTTCCAAGTGGACAGAGTCCTTGCTGATTTTCACTGCCAGATGCTTCTCTTCTAAGACCCAGTGCTATGACGGTTCCAGTGTGGGGTTGAGACCCCATGAAACCTCAGAGATCCTTTTGCAGCTGAGATATCCCTCGGGTTTCTCAGCTACCACACCTGGGTGCAAGTGTCAGCCCTCTCCACATATTTCTTCTTACCAGTCTCTTTGAAGCTTCTTCTATAAATCATCAACTATAGTACTCCTGTTCAGCTGTCCTTCAGTTATTCATTCAGGTTGATTGCTCTATAATTTCTCTGTAAATTTGGTTTGGCACCAGAAGATGTATGTAGCTTCCACCTACACCATATCTATCTTGGATCCTCTGAACATTTCCAATGAAATTCATAAAATCCACCAAGGGAAACCCAGCACTGGAACTAGAAAAGGGAGGCAAATGACCACTGTGCTTAGGAATGCCATAGATGAGCCACATCTCTAGGTTGGATTCCATGGCTGTCTCTCAGGCCAACTCATGATAATTTTTTGAGATGTGTCCAATAGTTCCCTCTAAAATTTTTGACTAGCACTTTCCCTTTTTAACCAAAATGAAATTATAACACATTCCTCAAAGGTCACATTAAGTGGGAAAACAGAAAAGAAAATACATATGTAAAATGTATCAGTCTACAAAATTTGCCTGAGCTGGTGTGCAAGTTGGGTGAATAGAAATAAATTTTCAAGTTGACCCACACAAATACAGTACTGTCATTGTAATCAGAACACACAATGAAGGGCAATTGTCTTTGACATCATGGAAAAATGTAGCAACGTGGATGGCACACAGATTCTCACATGGATAAGGCATGGCTGATTGTGTTTTTCATCTCTAGGTGAGATCAAATACTGCTGAGAGCCAAAGGTTGATCCTGTGCAGAAAAATGTAAGATGAACTGCCAACTTGGACAGGTTTTAGTGGATCCATGGAGGCTTGGCATTCATTCTATGTTCACTATAATCAGACTTCTGTTGTATTTCAGGCACTTGTGTTTCCTCCCAGTCACACTGATCCAAGTCTGGCTGGAGATAATTGGACATTGGCCTTCAACGCAGGACACCTAGTGCAGACTGACAGCCTGGAAATGGTCCTTATGGCCACCCTTTTGTAGTTAATAGTGATGACAAGTGCAAATTTCTCCTCTTCTCAAAAACATTCATATAATATCATCTCAAAGTATTAATCTATTTGGATTCTATCCTGAAACAAGATTACAGTTCATTTGAATGTCTAGGATGTGAAGCATGTTGAAACAATCACCACTATAGCTTAAATAGCATCATTTAGAGAACCAGTCTACAGAGAGTGAAACAAAGTTAACATTTAGTTCTTTGCAGTACAGTGCAAAGGAAAAAAAAACTCTGCAAGTGTAAGCCACAAGCCAACTACCATAATACAGGACTTTAGGCAATTATATTTAAAAATCAAGTGTTCACAAGAAAAAGGACAGCAACATAGATGAGGGAGGGGTGTGAATTATGAACATAAGCTTGTACTAAAAGACATACAACCAAAGTGAGATCAAATCAACCTCAAGTTCAGAGAAACCAGGCTGAAATGGAAGTTCTGAGACTATAGACACTTCTGAGATAACAGGACATTTTTGAAACACAATTGCATCAAAAATAGCTTTTAAAAAAATACTCTAAGATTCAAACATAGTGGCCAACAGAACGGCAGGGAGGAAGAAAGTGTTAGTGAGTAAAGGAGCAAAATGTGTGGTGTGTGTGGGGGGGCACTAAGGGACAATTAGACATTGCAGGAGTCCTGGGGGCTGGCAGATCTGGCTCTCCTAGACAGGGAGCCACTGCCACCACCATGGGCACTCACAGGCTGATGCAGTTTTAGCACGGAACCCATGCCATCTTGCAGATGGGAGCAATGGAGGCCAGCCATACCAACACCTAGACCGAACTCAGACACCACCCCAGACAGGTACAGAGAGCTGCTTACAGTCATAACACATGTGAAACCACACCGTGCCCTGGCAATGAGCAGCACAGTACCACCCCTGTGGGTCCCAGATGTCTGCAGTTTGTGCACACCAGAGAGAACTCCCAAACTGCAACACCTCACTGAAACCAAAACCCAGCATCCCAGGATCCCGTGCTACAAGTCCCCATGCTGTGAGTTCAAGGGTACTCTGGGGGTACCCCTTGCCTGCCTGATCCCCCAGACTGGTGAGTGCTCTGCCCCCAGCATGGACAGAGTCTTCCACCTGGTGCTGGCTCCACCACCTGGTGTGGACAGAGCTGTCACCCAGTGCATGCCCTACCCCCAGCCCAGGTCAGAGTTGCTGGTGTGACCCAGTATGCCCAGCCACAGGTCACAGGACCACGCTGCATGTGCACTACCAGAGGGTCATAGGATGCCATCCTGAATTGGGTACTGAGGCCACACAGTGAATTGCATGCCAGAGGGCTCTGGGCCCTCACAGGGAGTCACATACCAGAGGAACTGTGCATGAGCTGCCTGAAACCCCAAGAATCTGAAGTGGACAACTGAGGGATCAGAACCATGGGAGAAGGGTGTAAACTCAGAGTAGAGACAATAAAGGTGTGAAACTCAAGGCAGACCTACCTTTCAGTCTAGCGAGTCTCAGATCACTGAACCGTGAGGGGCTTCAACCCCTTGAATCCCAAATAGGGAGTCCAGTGCTAGAAAAAGACAGAAAAATGGGGAGACAAAGAAACAACCTCCAAAGGAAAGAAAATAAGGAATCTCCAGAAAAGGAACTAAATAAAATTGAAGCAAGCCATATGTCAGAGAAGAATTCAGAATAAGGATCACACAGTTCCTAAACCAATTGGATGTGAGAATTATGAACATATTTAAGGATCAAGAGGAAATGAACAATGATATAGCGACAATAAAAAATACAGTGGAAGGTTTCAACTGTAGACTAGAAGAAGCAGAGAACTGAATCAGTGAGTTAGAAGACAAGGCAGAAAACACACCCAATCTGAACAACAAAATGGAGAAAAAATTAGAAAGCAGGAGAAGAGCTTAAGGGAGTTTTGGGACAGCATGAAATGAAGCAACATCCATATAATAGGGGATCCAAAGGACAAGAAGAAGATTAAGGATTAGACAACATATTTGAAGAAAAATGACAAAAAAACTTCCCTGATGTGGGGAAGAAAAAGGTCACAAAAGAACAGAGAATCCCAAACAAGATGAATCTAAAAAGACCCATGCCAAAACACATCGTAGTTACAATGGCAATCATTAATGAAAAAGAGAGAATATCAAGGGCTGCAAGAGAGCAACAGAGAGTTACATAAAAGGGATCTCCCATTAGAATATCAAATAATTTCTCAAGAGAAACACATGAGGCCAGACAGGAATAGTATATAGTATACAAAGTGATGCAAAGCAAGGGACTGAATCCAAGAATACTCTTTCCAGCAAGGCTATCATTCAAAATTGAAGGTGAAATCAGGAGCTTCATAGACACAGAAGGCTAAGGGAGTTTATCACCACCAAACCAGTAGTGCAAGAAATGCTAAAGGGACTGTTGTAAAAAGAAGAAATAGAAAGGGAAGAAGGAACACAGGCATAAAGAATAAAAATGGCAACAAATAAGTACCTATCAATAATAATCTTAAACGGATTAAATGCTCCAATCAAAAGACATCAGGTGACTAAATAGATAGAAAACATGACCCATATATATGCTGTATACAAGAGACTAACCTCAGAACAAGGCACTCACACTGACTGAAAGTGAAGGGATTGAAAAGTATATTTCAGACAAAGAGAAATGAATAAAAAGCTGGGGTAGCAATATTTATATCTGACAAAATAGACCTCAAAGTGAAGGCCATAACAAGAGATAAGAAAGGTCACTTCATAATACTAAAGGGATCGATACAACAAGAGGATATAACCCTGATAAACATATATGCACCCAATGCAGGAGCAGCCAAATACATTAAAAAAAAAACACCAGTAACTTCTGGAACATATCAAGGGGAGATCAACAACAGTACAATCATAGTAGGGGACTTTAATACCCAGTGACATCACTGTAAGTCTTATAGACAAAAAATCAATAAAGAAACAGCAATCCTAAATAACCCACTAGATCAGATGGAATTAATTGACATCTTCAGAACATTTCACCCCAAAGCTATGGTATATGCAATCTTCTCAAGTCCACATGAGACATTTTCAAAGATAGACCACATATCAGGACACAAGCTAAGTCTCTACAAATTCAAGAAGATTGAAATCATATCAAGTATTTTCTCAGATCACAATGGCATAAAATTAGAAATAAACTACAATAAAAACAATAAAAAATAACCAAACACTTGGGGGCTAAATAGTGTGTTATTAAACAATGATTGGGTCACCAAAGAGATAGAAGAAGAAATTTTTAAAAATCCTAAAAATGACAATGAAAACACAAAAATCCAAAATCTTTGGGACACAGTGAAAGCAGTCCTGGGAGGGAAGTTCATAGCATTACTACCTACCTCAAAACACACACACACACACACACACACACACACACACACACAAGAAAAACTGGTAATAAATTATCTAACCCTACAACTTAAAGAATTAGAAAGAGAGCAACAAGAAAAGCCCAGAGTAAGCAGACAGAAGGAAATAATAAAGATTGGAGTGGAAAAAAATGACACAGACACTATAAAAGCAATTCAAAAGATCAATAAAACCAAGAGATCAAAAGATCAATAAAACCTTTCTTTGAAAGGATAAACATGATTGATGAACCTCTAGCCAGGATCACCAAGAAGCAAAGAGAGAGGAACAAAATAAACAAAATCAGAGGCTTAGCTGGTTTGGCTCAGGGGATAGAGCATTCACCTGTGGACTGAAGGTCCCGGGTTTGATTCCAGTGAAGGGCACATGCCTGGTTTGTGGGCTCAATCCCCGGGGGAGGGGGGAAGAGCATGCAGGAGGCAGCTAATCAATGATTCTCTTTCATCATTGGTGTTTCTATCTGTCTGTCCTTCTCCCTTCTTCTCTGAATCTATAAAAATATATTTTAAAAAATCAGAAATAAAAGAGGTGAAGTAACGACAGACCCCACAGTAATACAAAGGGTTGCAAAAAATACTATGAAATACTCTATTCTAACCAAATAGACAACCTAGAGAAGGGTCCTCAAACTTTTTAAACAGGGGGCCAGTTCACTGTCCCTCAGATCGTTGGAGGGCCGGACTATAGTTTTAAAAAAAACTATGAACAAATTCCTATGCACACTGCACATATCTTATTTTGAAGTAAAAAAAACAAAATGGGAACAAATACAATATTTGTATTTGCATGTGGCCCGCAGGCCGTAGTTTGAGGACCCCTGACCTAGAGGAAATGGACATATTCCTAGAAAAATACAATCTTCCAAAACTCAATCAGGCAGAATAAAAAATCTTAATAGGCTGATAACTATGGAGGAAATTGAAGCAGTAATAAAAACAAATAAACAAAAAACTCACTGCAAACAAAAGCCCTGGGCCGGACAGATTCACAGGGGAGTTTTACCAAACATTCAAAGAAGAACTCAAACCTACCCTCCTCAGACAGTTCTAAAAATTCAAGAGAAAGGAACACTTCTAAGCTGTTTCTATGAATCTAGCATTACACTAATCCCAAAACCTATAAAGATACTACAAAGAAAGAGAATTACAGGCCAATATCCCTGATGAACATAGATGCTAAAATCCTCAACAAAACATTAGCAAATAAGATCCAGCAATACATTAGAAAGTTCATACGCCATGACTAAGTGGGATTTATTCCAGGGATCCAAGGCTGGTATATCTGCAAATCAATAAATGTGATACATTACATAAACAAATTGAGAGACAAAACTCACATAATTATATCAATTGATGTAGAAAAAGCAATTGACAAAATCCAACACCCTGTCTTGATAAAAACTCTCAGCAAAGTGGGAATAGAGAGATCATTCCTCAACATAATAAAAGCCTTATATGACAAACCTACAGCCAACATCATACTCAATGCGCAAAAACTAAAACCATTTCCCCTAAGAATAAGAACAAGACAGGGATGCCCACTTTTACCACTCCTGTTGGACACAGTACAGGAAGTGCTAGCCATAATGATCAGACAAGAAGAAGAAGTAAAAGGCATCCAAATTGGAAAAGAAGAAGTAAAACTGTCATTATTCGCAGATGATTTGAAATTGTACATAGAAAACCTTAAAGACTGCATCAGAAAACTACTAGACTTAATAAATGAATTTGGCAATGTAGCAGGATACAAAATTAACAACCAGAAATCCATGGCTTTTTTATACACCAACTAGAGGCCTGATGCATGAAAATTCGTGCAAGAGTAGGCCTTCTTCCCCTGGTTGCCAGCACAGGCTTCCCTCTGGCACCTGGGACCTGGGCTTACCTCCTCCAACCTCCAGCAGGCACCCAGGCTACCCTCGGGCTGCCCGCAGGCACCCGGTACCCGGACTGGCTTCCCTCCTGCCCCAGCTTCATCAGGAAGGACATCTGGAATGACATTCGGAAGACATGCAGTATAATTAGCATATTACCCTTTTATTATTATAGATAATGAACTCACAGAAAGATAAACTAAAAAAATAATCCCATTTACCATTGCACCAAAAAACTTAAGATACCTAGGAATAAACTTAACTAAGCAGGTAAAAGACATGTACTTGGAAAACTACAGGACATTGAAAAAAGAGATAGAGGAGGACAAAAACAAATGGAAGAACATACCATGTTCATGGTTTGGTAGAATCAACATCATTACGATGTCCATACTAACCAGAGCAATCTATAGATTCAGTGCACTCCCCATTAAAATACCAACAGCATATTTCACAGACCTAGAACAAACTGTTCAAAAATTCATATGGAATAAGAAAAGACCTGAATAGCTGCAGCAATTCTGAAAAAAAAAAAGAACAAAGTTGGAGGGATCACAATACCAGATATCAAGCTATATTAAAAAGCCACTGTTCTCAAAACTGCCTGGTACTCACACAAGAACAGACATATAGACCAATGGAACAGAACAGAGAACTCAGAAATTGACCCAAGCCATTATGCTCAATTAATATTTGACAAAGGAGGGAAAAGCGTATAATGGAGTCAAGACAGTCTCTTCAATAAGTGGTGTTGGGAAAATTGCACAGATACATGTAAAAAAAAATGAAACTAGAACACCAACTTACACCATACACAAGAATAAACTCAAAATGGATAAAAGACTTAAACATTAGATGGGAAACTAAAAATCTTAGAAGAATCTATAAGCAGCAAAATATCAGACATATGTCTTAGCAATATCTTTACCGATAGAGCTCCTAGGACAATGGAAACTAAGGAGAAAATAAACAAATGGGACTAAATCAAATAAAAAGCTTCTGCACAGAAAAATAAATAAATAAATAAATAAATAAACAAACAAACAAAATAATGAAAGCCTGCGGGTGTTCTTGTCCCAGCATCTAGAAGGGTTCAGCAATCTGGAGAAGGGCTGTGTGTAACTTAATAAAGAGTCCAGAGACGAAGCATAATTTTGAAAGGCATTATAAGGAGTCAGAGGAGCCTAGCTAAAGAAACTAAGATCTCCTCACCTCAGGACCCCTTGCTTTTTATTAATACAATTTGTTCTAAGGTGAGGTAGATATACACATCAAAGGGTAAGGTTTCCGTATACACAAGCTTTGTCAGAATGTGGGAATTTGCCTACGGCTGTTCAGGTGTTTGGTCAGTTGGAGGCAATAACATGTAGATTAAGATGCCCTTAGCTGTCTGGCAGCAAGCAATCATCCTTTTCAGGTTTGGGGGAATGCTTTTAGCCATTCCCAACAGGTGATAACATATGTGACTCAGCCCTTGTTGAGTCCCCAAGTTCCATCAACCTTTCAATGAAACTCTTGCAATTATGACATGCTGGAATTGGCTTCCAGCAAGAGCCCATTGCATGGAAGAACATATTTGCCAATGTTATATCTGATAAGGGTTTAATCTCCAAAATTTATAGGGAACTCATACAATTTAACAAAAGGAGATAAACAATCCAATCAAAAAATGGGCAAAGGACCTAAAAGGCACTTCTCAAAGGGGACATACAGAAAGCCAAATGAAAACATGCTCAAAGTCACTAATCATCTGAGAGATGCAAATCAAAATGACAGTGAGGTATCATCTCACACCTGTCAGAATTGCTATCATCAACAAGTCAACAAACAAGTGCTGGCTAGGATGTGGAGAAAAAAGGACCCTCTTGCACTGCTGGTGGGAATGCAGACTGGTGCAGCCACTGTGGGAAACAGTATGGATTTTCCTAAAGATAATAAAAATGGAACTTCCATTTGTCCCAGTAATCCTACTTCTAGGAACACATCCCAAGAAATAAGAAACACCAATCAAAAGGATATATTAATAGCAGCACAATTTACAATAGCTAAGACTTGGAAACAGCCTAAGTGCCCATCAGCAGATGAGTGGATTAAAAACCGTGGTACAGCTACACAATGGAATACTATGCTGCTATAAAAAAGAAGGAACTCTTACCATTCACAACTGCATGGATGGACCTGCAGAGCATGATGCTAAGTGAAATAAGATTGTCAGAGAAAGATAAATATCACATGATCTCACTCATTTGTGGAATATAATGAACAACATAAACTGATGAACAAAAATAGATCCAGAGACACAGAAGCATTGAATAGACCTTCAAACCTCAGAGGGAAGGCATCGGAGAGTGAAAGGGATTGGGGTAAGAAATCAACCAAAGGAGTTTTATGCATACATATAAGCATAACCAATGGACTCAGACAGTAGGGGGGTGAGGGCATTTGCTCAGGGGTGGAAATGGCCAGGGAGAGGTCAATGTGGGGAAAAAGAGACATATGTAATACTTTAAACCAGTGGTTCTCAACCTTGGCTACACATTAGAATCACCTGGGAATCTTTTTAAAATCCTGATTTCTGGGCCTCATCCTCCAGAAATTCTGTTTCTTTGTTATGGGGTGGGGCCACAACATTAGTAAAAAAGAAACAGAATTTCCGGAGGTTGAGGCCCAGAAATCAGGATTTTAAAAAGATTCCCAGGTGATTCTAATGTGCAGCCAAGGTTGAGAACCACTGCTTTAAACAGTAAAGAATTTTTAAAAATACTCTAAATGACTTGATTCAAGGGTTTGACAGCAGGTTGTGAGATTAGCAGATGGCATGATATATTAACTTCAATTCTTGCGTTTTTGAGGGAAGAAATTATAGAAGAGAAATAGTGTGATGGTGGTATATTTAAAGCCCAACATTATAGTCACTGCTGAAAAAGACCTTTTTAGGAAAGACTTCTACAATACTATTAGCGACAAGGTGAACGACTATTGATACAGTCCACTCCTGAATGAAAATATCAAACATGTTTACAGCATGTTTAAGACCAATTAGATTTTAAAAAAGCTATTCCACAATTTAAAATGACTTAGAACAAAAATGCTACAGGGAAAAGAGACCTAATTTCAATCAGATGATATGATTAGAGCCCTGGCAGGCTTTCACCTGTGTGTGTGGCTTTGCTCCTGCTACTTAAACTGCTGAGTTTGTTTTCAAAGTCACATCTACCTCAAAAGACTGTTAACAGGGCCCAAAGAAGGAATCATGTGTGAAAATAAACTCAAAAGTGATAAGCAGGGAGGTAGAAAATGGTGGACGAATAGGCAGACCTCTCATGCACCTTGTCCCAGGGTCAGACTGGAAATACATCTAATTTGGAGAACATTCACCTGGAATTACCCACTGAGGACCATTTGAGGAGGAGACTTACATCAGGGAAGGACAGAAAACACCTGGAGACCAGTCAGAATGGGGAGGTTGGGTGAGGAGCTGACTCAGCTCCCAGGGGAGGCAGGTCGAGAGAGGAGGGAGCACTGGGCTACGGGAGTGTCTGTTCCCTTAAGATAGAGGCCTGGAACCCAGGCTGGGCTCCACAGCCTGGAGCACCAGAGCCTATACCAGCAGGCTACTTATAATCCAGCCTTGAAAGGCAGCAGGGCTACTGGCCACAGTAGAATCTGAAGCCAGTAGACTAGAGCTGGTCAGAGAGAAATCCACTGTTTCTTTTTGTTGTATTTTAAAACCCAGAGCAGTTTTCATTTGCAGCTACTCACCCGAGGCTTTGGTGTAAGGAAGGAGATGTGGACTAGAGCTGCCTAAAGAGAAGCTGGGATGGGAAGCATTTCAGGGAGACATGGAAAAGCAGTAGCCAGGAGCATTTAGTCATAGGTCCCCAAACTGAAACAGCCATTTTTCCTGAGAGGAAAAAGCTGCTCCAGTAGCCCCAGGACAGGAAAAGAAAAAACCTCACCTTAGGTGATACAGCCTGTTCCACTTTTAGGAGCCCTGCATGTCACACCCTGCATTGTGAACATTTTAGAGGACCCAAAAGCAGAGGCCCAACCTATGGTTTTGACAGTCTCGGGAATGTCAGTGACTGGATTGTGGGAGGGGCTGTCCACCTCACTATTCTGAGAATCAGACGGGTACTTTCCCTTATGGGAGAGTGATAAAAACTCCAGGTTTCCAGCCAACCCCACTGGTATCTGTCCAGTCAAGGTAAGAGCACAAGGATCTCTGTCTAGCCAAGGGCAGAGTAATATTTTGGGCCACTTGCGGAGGAGTAGTTCTGGGACAGGGAAACACACCCTCCAAAGTCCTTGAAAGCTAAACAGCAACGCCTCCACCTAAAGTCCCTTCAGAAACAGACTTTGGAGTGATTAAGATTGACAGCTGGTTAGCAAGCAAAGGTGGATAGAGGCTGAATCCAGGGAACCAGGGAAAGTTTGCTCAGCCCTGGGCCCCATGCTGCTAACAAACTTACTTTAGAGGGCAAGTTAGCCCCTCCTGCTTGCAGCCAATTCCTGTGGGGAAAGAAAAAATGGTAGATCAGTGGATCACTTGGAGCTTCAAGTAGATTGCTGAAAACTAAAGGAGGACAGTTCCTGACAGTGGTTAGCACCTAAGTACCTACATGGAAGCCCAGAATTGGCAGACAGAACAGAAGAGTAGGATTCAAAGGGAGCTCCCATGGGGCACTCAAATCTGCTGAAAGGAACACCACTTTTTTTTTCTTTTTTCTTCTCTTTTCTTTTAATTTTTCTCTATCTTCCCCTCTCTTTTAAATTTATCTTCTTTATCTATATGCTTTATTGATTTTTTATTATACTAGTCTCTGTTGTTTTGTTCATATATCTAATTTTCTTCTTCTCTTTTCCTACTCAATTTATTTTCACTATTCAATTTTTTTCTCTTTTCTTCTCTCTTTTCTTTTTCTCCTGTTTTCTCAATTTTTTTTCTTTCTGACTTTAGGTCTATCTGCTTTCTGCTCTATTGCCTCTTTTAACTTTTTTCTTTTCTTTTCTTCCTCCTTTATTTTAAATCATTTTCCTTTCCCTATTTCCCTAATTCTTTATTCTTATTTTCTTTATTTCAGCTCTGCATCTACATACTCTCCCTCTCCCTGTTTTTTGTTGTTTGCTATCTTTTCTCTTTCCTAATTCTCTCTTCTATGGGGGTTGCTTTTGTTGTGCTAAAGGGGTCTTGTGTATGTTTTTGTTTTGTCTCTTTTGTTTAGCCTTTTGATGTGTTGTATTTTGTTCTGTTTGGTCAGCTCCTCCACAACAGCTCACACAATGTGGTTGGTGGGGAGCTACATAGTCAGCCAGCTTGAGAGGAGACTCCATCCACAAAGAGGACAATGACATTCAAGAGACCCAACTACAACAGGAGAACCCAAATTACTCAAACAAGGGGCTTTCCTAGAAGACCCAGCTCAGGAGATCGAAGAAACTGCACCATTGGGTCCAAAAAACAAACAACAACACCTAGTACATAAGACACAAAGGCTGGGAGGCATAGTAGTTTGACCTAATACATAGAAACAAAATCAAAGGGAAAGTAAAAATGGGAAGACAAGGGGAAAAAAAATGAAAGAGAAGGATGAATCACCAGAAAAGGAAATAAATTAAATGGAGGCAATCAACTTGTCAGATAAAGAATTCAGAGTAGTGCTATTAAGGGTGCTCAAATAACTCTGTGAGAACTACAAGCAACTTAATGAGAATTATAAGGAACTTAATAAGAATTATAAGAGATTTAATGAGAGCAACACCAACTTGAAAGGAGAGGTTGAAACATTAGATAAGGATCAACTGGAAATGAGGAATGACATAGCTGAAATAAAGAATACCCCAGAAGGATTCAAAAATAGACTAGAATAAGCTGAGGACCAAATCAGTGAATTAGAAGACGAGGTAGGAAAAAAACACCCATTCAGAGCAGAAAATTGAAAAAATAAAATAAAAAGCAGGAGTAGAGTCTAAGGGAGCTTTGGGACAGCATGAAACAACAACATTTGCATTATATGGGTACCAGAAGGAACAAAATCTAGAAAAAGAACAGATAACCTGTTTGAAGAAATAATGGCAGAAAATTTCCTAACTTGGTGAAGGAAAAAGTCACTCAAGTGCAGTAAACACAGAGAGTCCCAATTAAGGTGAACAACAAAAACCCACACTTATGTACACAATAATTAAAATGGCAAACATTAAAGACAAAGAAAGAATCTTAAAGACTGGAAGAGAGTGACAGAATGTTACCTACAAGGAAGCTCCCATTAGACTGTCAGCTGACTTTTCAATAGAAACACTTCAGGCCAGAAGGGAGTGGCATGAAATATACAAAGCAATGAAAACCAAGGGACTGAACCCAAGACTTCTCTATCCAGCAAGGCTAACTTTCTAAATCGAAAGTGAAATAAAGACCTTCACAGAACAAAAAGGGCTAAAAAAGTTTATTACCACCAAACTAGCACTGAAAGAAATGTGAAAGGGACTGTTGTAAGATGAAGAACTAGAGAGAAAGAGAAGAACACAGGCACAAAGAATAATAATGCGATATATAAGTACCTATCTATAATAACAAAAGCATAATATGCTAATTAGACCTGACATCCTTCCGGACGTCCTTCCTTCCAGACAAAGCCATGGTGGGCAGGGGCCGAGGCAGAGGCAGCAGAGGCCCACGGCTGCCACAGCGGTGGGTGGGGGCCGAGACAGAGGTGGCTGCCACGGCAGTGGGGGCCAAGGCCCTTGCACGAATTTTGTGCATTGGGCCTCTAGTCAATAATAACCTTAAATGTAAATGCATTAAATGCTCCAATCAAAAGATATATACAGTAGCTGAATGGATAAGAAACATTACCCATATATATGCTGTCTACAAGAGATCTACTTCAGAAAAAAAGACTCACACAGAATTTAAGTGAAGGGATGGAAAAAATTTTATGGGCAAATGGAAATTAAAAAAAAATACTGGGGTAGCAATACTTATATCTGACAATATATACTTCACAATGAAGGTCATAACAAGATATAATAAAGGACATTAAAGGGATAGACACAAGAAGAGGATATAACTCTGGTAAACATATAAGCACCAAATACAGGAACATCCAAATATATAAAAAAACTGCTGGGGTAGTTTAAGAGGATATTGACAGCAATACATAGTAGGGGACTTTTAACACCCCACTGGATAGATCTTCTAGATAAAAAATCAACAAGGAGACAGTGATCCTAGACCAGCCGTGGGCAAACTACAGCCCGTGGGCCGGATCCGGCCCGTTTGAAATGAATAAAACTAAAAAAAAAAAAGACTGTACCCTTTTATGTAATGATGTTTACTTTGAATTTATATTAGTTCACACAAACACTCCATCCATGCTTTTGTTCCAGCCCTCCGGTCCAGTTTAAGAACCCATTGTGGCCCTCGAGTCAAAAAGTTTGCCCACCCCTGTCCTAGACTATACACTAGATCAAATGGAATTCATTGACATTTTCAGATCATTTCACCTCAAAGATGCAGAATATACATTTTTCTCAAGTTCACATTGGACATTTTCAAAGATAGATCACATGTTAGGACACATACTAAGTCTCCACAAGTTCAAGAAGTTTGAAACGATATGAAGCATCTTCTCAGATCACAATGGCATTAAATTAGAAATTAACTACATAAAAACACTAAAAAACATTCAAACAAATGGAGGCTAAATAGCATGTTATTAAACAACTAGAGGCCCAGTGCATGAAATTCATGCACAGGTAGGGTCCCTAGGCCTGGCTGGTGATCAGGGCTGATCTGTGGGGCAACCAGTAGGGTGATCAGGGGGCCCCTGCTGGAACCTGCCTTGGGCAGCATGACACTGCCTGCTCACTGGCCCTGCCTCTTAATCACCTCACTGTCACCGCTGCCACTGCCAGTTGCCTTCCTCTGCAGGAGGCGACTGGCGGGGTGATCGGGGGTGGGGGGGGGGGCGCCAGCCTGCTTTCCAGCTGGCCCCACCCCCTGCTGCCACCTGCTCACTGGCTGGCCCCACCCCCAGCCACCGCCGCTGGTTGCCTCCCTCTGCAGGGCGACTGGTGGGGTAATCGGGGGCCCCCTTTGGCACTTGCCTTAGCTGGCCTGGGGTCTGTGGGATGGGGGAAGCTCCTGCATTGAGCATCTGCCCCCTGGTAGTCAGTGGGCATCATAGTGACTGGTCGTTCCACCGGTCATTCCACCTTTTGGTTGATTTGCATATTAGGCTTTTATTATATAGGATGAGTGGGTTACCAAAGAGATCAAGGTAGAAATAAAAAAACATCCTTGAAATAAATGAAAATGAACACTCAACAACTCAAAATCTATAGGACACAGTGAAAGAAGTTCTGAGAGGGAGGTTCATAGTGTTACAGGCCTACCTCAAAAAACAAGAAAAATTTTAATAATATATCTAACCCTACTACTTAAAGAATTCAAAAAAGAAATACAAGAAAAGCCCAGAGTAAATAGAAGGAAGGAAATATAAAGATCAGAGTGGAAAAAAATGACATAGAGACTAAAAAATCAATACAAAAAGTCAATAAAACCAAGAGCTGGTTTTTTCAAAAGATAAACAAGATTGATGAACCTCCACTTAGAGTCATCAACAAACAAGGGGACAGGACCCAAGTAAATAAAATCAGAAATGAAAGAAGTGAAGTAACACTGACACCAAAGAAATACCAAGAATTGTAAGAAAATACTAAGAACAAATATATACAAACTAGAGGCCTGGTGCATGAATTTGTGCATGGGTGGGGTCCCTTTGGGTGGCCTGCAGAGATTGGGTCCCAGCTTGTGCCCCCAGCCTCACAGCTCCACAGCGCCGCCTGGCACTCGCCTTGGCCTGGAACCGCCACCTCACCTACTCTACCATCTTGTCTGTGGGACGATTGATTGTGGCCGGGGCCCCCTGCCCGGCTCCCTCAGCTCCGGGAAGCCAGGTAGTGGCCCTGTTCCCCGCCGCTGCTGCTGGTCACTGTCTGTGGGGTGATTGGGCCCCTGCTTGCACCTGATTTGGCCTGGCGCCGCCTGCTCACCTGCTATAAATATAGGGGTGAATATATCCTTTCAGACTGGTGTTTCTGATTTCTTGAGATATATTTCTAGAAGTGGGATCACTGGGTCAAATGGGAGTTCCATTTTTAATTTTCTGAGGAAACTCCATACTGTTTTCCACAGTGGCTGAACCAGTCTGCATACCCACCAGCAGTGCACGAGGGTTCCTTTTTATCCACATCCTCACCAGCACTTGTCCTTTGTTGATTTGTTGATGATAGGCATTCTGACAGATGTGAGATGGTATCTCATTGACGTTTTGATTTATATCTCTCAGGTGATTAGTGATTTTGAGCATGTTTTCTTATGTCTCTTGGACTTTTGTACATCCACTTTCTAAAAGTGTCTATATAGGTCCTTTGCCCATATTTTGATTGAATTGTTTATCATCCTCTCATTAAAATGTATGAGTTCCCTATAAATTTTGGAGGTTAGGCCCTTATTGAATACTAGAGGCCCGGTGCACAAAAATTTGTGCACTCTGGGGGGAGGGGGGTCCCTCAGCCCGGCCTGTGCCCTCTCGCAGTCTGGGACCCCTCAGGAGATAACAACCTGCTGGCTTAGGCCCGCTCCCTGGGGGATCAGGCCCAAGCTGGCAGTCAGACATCCCTCTGGCAGCCCGGCAGCCCTCGGGGGATGTCCACTTGCCAGCGGGGAGCAGGCCTAAGCTGCAGTTGGACATCCTTAGCGCTGCTGAGGAGGCAGGAGAGGCTCCCACCACAACTGCTGTCCTGGCAGCCATCAGCCTGGCTTGTGGCTGAGCAGAGCTCCCACTGTGGGAGCGCACTGACCACCAGGGGGCAGCTCCTGCATTGAGTGTCTGCCCCCTGGTGGTCAGTGTGTGTCATAGTGACCAGTCATTCCCAGTCATTCTGCTGTTAGGGTCAATTTGCATATTACCCTTTTATTATATAGAATAGAGGCCTGGTGCACGGGTGGGGGCAGACTGGTTTGCCCTGAAGGGTGTCCTGGATCAGGGTGGGGGTCCCCACTGGGGTGCTTGGCCAGCCTGGGTGAGGGGCTGAGGGCTGTTTTCAGGCTGCCCAAACCCCCTTCATGGTGGGGGCCCCCACTGGGGTGCCTGGCCAGCCTGGGTGAAGGGATGATGGCTGTTTTCAGACTGACCAAGCTCCCTAATGACTGAAGCTCCCAGCCTTTCCTTTTTCTGTTTGTTTTTTTTATTCGCTCCAGCTCCATGGTCATGGCGACTGGAAGCAGGTATCTGGGGTTTATTTACCTTCTATAATTGAAACTTTGTTGCCTTGAGAGGAGGCAGCAGCCACCAGGAAGCTTGGCTTCCTCCATCACAGGGGCAAGCAAGCCTCCTGCTCGCTTCAGCTCCGTGGCCACGGCCTGCTGAAAGCCGGTCTCTGGGGTTTATTTACCTTCTATAATTGAAACTTTGTTGCTTTGAGTGGAGCTCAGAGCCAGTGGCAGGCTGGCTTCCTCCATCACTGGAGCAAGCAAGCCTCCTGCTCTCTCCAGCTCCGCGGCTGCCGGCCCCCATATTGGTTGGGTTAATTTGCATATAGTCGCTCTGATTGGCTGGTGGGCGTGGCTTAAGGCATAGTGAAAGTACGGTCAGTTTGCATGTTTGTCTGTTATTAGGTAAGATTAGGGTACTCCTAAGGCTTAGGAAGAGCCACACTCAAGGGGCCAAAGAGCCGCATGTGTCTCGCGAGCCACAGTTTGCTGACCACGGGTCTATACGATCTATCCAGTGATGTCAATGGTGTATTAAAGACCCCTACTATGATTGTACAGCTGTCAATCTCTCCCTTGATATTTTCTGGAAGTTTTTTTGTGTATTTGGGTGCACGTGCATATATGTTTACCAGAGTTATATCCTCTTGTTTTATCAATCCCTTTAGTATTATGAAATAGCCTTCCTTATATCTTGTTATGACCTTCACATTGAGATATATTTTTTTTCAGATATAACTATTGCTAGCCCAGCTTTTTTTCATTTCCATTTGCATGAAAAATATTTATCCATCCCTTCACTTTCTGTGTGAGTCCCTTGTTCTGAGTTGGGTCTCTTGTAGACAACATATATATGGGTCATGTTTTCTTATCCATTCAGCCACTCTATCTTTTGATTGGAACATATAAGCCATTTACATTTAAGGTTATTATTGATGGGTACTTGTTTATAGCCATTTTTATTCTTTATGCCTGTGTTCCTTCTTCCCTTTCTATTTATTCTTTTTACAACAGTCCCTTTAGCATTTCTTGCATTGCTGGCTTGGTAGTGATAAACTCCCTTAGCCTCTTTTGTCTATGAAACTTATTTCCCCTTCAATTTTGAATGATAGCCTTGCAGAATAGTGTATTCTTGGATTCAGTCCCTTGCTTTGCATCACTTTGTCCACTTCACTCCATTCCCTTCTATCCTTATGTATTTCTGTTGAGAAATCATTTGATAATCAATGTGAGATCCCTTGTAGGTAACTCTCTGTCTCTCTCTTGCAGCTTTAAGATTCTCTCTTTGCCATTAATGTTTGCCATTGTAATTACGATGTGTCTTGGTGTGGGTTTTTTGGGTTCATCTTTTTTGGGACTCTGTGCTTTTGTGACCTTTTCTTCCCCAAATTGGGGAATTTTTCTGTCATTATTTCTTCAAATAGTTTTTCTAATCCTTAATCCTCTTCCTGTCCTTCTGGCACCCCTATTTACTTCATTTTATGTTGTCCCAAAGCTCCCTTAGACTCTCCTCTTGATTTCTAATTTTTTCTCCAATTTCTATTCGGATTGGGTGTGTTTCTTCTGCCCTGTCTTCTAACTCGCTAATATGGTTCTCTGCTTCTTATAGTCTACTGTTGAAACCTTCCATTGTGTTTTTTATTGTAGCTATATCATTCTTTATTTCCCCATGGCTCTTACCTAGGTTTTTTATTTTCTCATCCATCCAGTTTAGGAACTGTATGATCCTTACTCTGAATTCTTTCACTGACATATTGCATGCCTTCAGTTCATTTAGTTCCCTTTCTGTTGATTCCTCCTTTTCTTTCTTTTGGTGGTTGTTTCTTTGTCTTTCATTTTTGTTCTCACCGAAGGATCTAGGCACCAAGTCGTGTGAGCCTGTGGCCGAAGCAACAGGCTTGGTGGGAGGGTTATGCACCCTGAGACTCACTGGAGGGGCCAGGTACTGGGTAGTGTGCAGCCTGTGGCTGAAGTGTCAGGTTTGGTGGGAGGTTCGCCACTCCAGGACTTGCTGGAGGGCCCAGGTGCCAGGTAGCATGGGGCCTGTGGCTGAAGCCGTGGGCTTGGTGGAATGGTACTACTTTAATTTTTTTGAATATTGAGAGTTGATAGCTCTTTACTCTATATGCAATTGTTTTGTTGGCTATGTGCTTTACAAATATTGTTCCCCATTCTGTGGTTTATATTTTCATCCACCTTATAATATATTTTATAGGGCATATATTTTTAATTTTTTGGAAGTCCAATTTATCATTTTTTTCTGTTATGATCATGCTTTGGTTTTATTAGTTATATTTTATTTTTAAAAAATTTAATTTATTAGTGTGAAATTGCTTAATAAAATTACATAGGTTTAAAAATACATGTTTTTTAAAAATTGGAAACAATCAGTTTTTTTTAAACTGGCAAAACTCAAGATACTACATATTTATTTCCACTTTTCTCTTTTTTTCAATGAAAAAGAAACAAGTAGAGGTTGAATGTGTTCCCAACCTCTTGAGTCAGGGAGCTGAACCAAGGTCCTTTTTCTAGTGGCATTTGTCCCAGTAGAGTGAGACTGAGTTTGGTAAAGCAGAGCAGAAATTTTATTTTTTGATCAAGGGATGGAGAAGGGTAACTTCATGTTCTTATAGCACCTGGGAAAAAGCTGCCTGTATTTATAGGCTGTGGCATAGAGTGCTAAAATTGTTTAGGCACAGGTAGTTACTCTGTTGTGATCGGCCTGTTTGTGTATGGTCCTTTTCTGCACACAATGCCTTGTCGCCGTCTTGGTTTTTGTGTCCTGCACCTTGATCTTTGCAGACTGGAGTCCTCTTTGCTTCCTGTAAGCAGGCAGACAGAGTTCATGACATAATTTATGTGGCTACGTTAAGGCCTTTTGGATGATTGCCCTATGACAAATGTTTGCATCAGTTTGGCTTTTGCTATTTAGTTAAATGGAAAGTGCTCTGGTATTTAAAAGGAGGTCAAATGCTAAGTGTGCTACATGTGAAAGATCATATGACATGCAGAGTGAATGTTGTAAATCTCTGCACTCACTCTAGAAAGATTTTGATTCTAGGTTAAGTTCATAGTGCTTTAATTTTAGTCAAAGCAAAAATATACCAACTAGGGTTATTCTAAATAGTAATTAATAATTATTAAGAAGCCTAAATTCTCTCACTGTACCTACCCGTACAGGCATTTTTCTTTTCTTTTTGCTCAAATTTTTCACATATCTAAATATATTAAGACGTCTTAATTTTACAGTTTTATTTAAGAGTGTAGATTTACTGTTCCTTAAAATATGATCCAAAAGAAGATAACAGTGCATTCCTAGTTAGGCCCCTGTGGCTGTTTACATTATGCAGGTTTGACCACACGAGTTCTGATCACAACTAAGCAAGCACCTGTGAGAACCTAAACTCACCTGAAATCCAAAGTAAGCATCACTCTTTGGCTCATGACTTTCCTAAATATATATATATATATATTAGACCCCAGGGGCTATAATATGTTCACACACAAAAAAAGAAAAGGCAACTTTTACTTTTAGCATGCATCTGTTTCTGACATGAAGACAGCTTTATTTAGCAATTTGTTTAATTGCATAATTTATGTTCTACAATTACTAGAAGTTGCCAGTTAGTCTAAAAGCAGTTAGGAACCTTGGCTTAAATTAATATTATAGAAATATATTTATAGGATATAACATTAAAAGGAAAACCTGTGATGAAATAGTAATATTATTTCTTTATAAGATCTGTATGAAATGTTGGTTTTGTTTTTTAATTCCATATTTCCCATTCTTTTACATAAATAAAAAGTACAATTTTGTCAATTTATGTGGTTTCCTATTGAGTAATTGATCTATGTTCTTTTATTTTTATTTATTTATTTTTTAATTTATTGGAGTGACACTAGTTAAAAAGTCATACAGGTTTAGGTACACAATTCTATAACACATCATCTGTAAACTGTATTGTGTGTTCACCACCCCAAGTAAAGTCTTCTTTCATCACCATTTATCCCCCTACACCCTCCTCCACATCTGCTCCCCCCTAACTTTCCCCTTGAAATCACCACACTGTTGTCCATGTCCATGAGTTATTTCTTTTTTTTCTTTTTTGCTTAATCCATCAACCACCACCCCCGTACCCTACCTCCCCACAGCTGTCAGCCTGCTCTCTATCTAAGAGTCTTTCTCTGTTTTGCTTGTTAGTTCATTTTGTTCATTAGATTCCACATGTGAGTGAAATCATTTGGTACTTGTCTTTCTTTGACTGGCTTATTTCTCTTAGCAAAATGCTCTCTAGATCCATCCATGCTGTCACAAAAGGTAAATTTTTCTTATTTTTTATGGCCAATGATATAGTATATCATTGTGTAATGTACCACAGCTTTTTTATTCACTCATCTATTGATGGGCACTTGGGCTGCTTCCAAATCTTGGCTATAGAAAAATAACACTGCGATGAACAAAGGAATGCATATATTCTTTCAAATTAGTGTTTTGGGTTTCTTCTGATCAGTTCCCAGAATTGGAATTGCTGGGTCATAAAGCAGTTCCATTTTTAATTTTTAGGTAACTCCATACTACTTTCTACAGTGGCTTCACCGATCTGCATTCCCACCAACAGTGCATGAGGGTTCCCTTGTCTCCACATCCTCACCAACACTTGTTTGTTGATTTATTGATGGTAGCCATTCTGACAGGTATGAGGTGATATATCTCATTGTGATTTTAATTTGCATTTCTTTGATGATTGAGCATCTTTTCATAAGTCTGTTGGCCATCTGTACGTCCTCTTTGTAGAAGTGTCTATTCAGGTTCTTTGTCCATTTTTTAATTGGATCGTTTGTTTTGGTGTTGGGTGTTACAAGTTCTTTATAAATTTTGGATATTAAGCCCTTAGCAGATGTATCAGTGAATATGTTCTTCCATTCAGTGGGTTATCTTTTCATTTTGTTGATGGTTGCCTTTGCTGTGCAGAAACTTTTTGGTTTGAAGTAGTCCCATTTGTTTATTTTTTCCTTGACCAAGGATATATATATATATATATATATATATATATATATATATATATATATATATATATTACTAAGGGAAATATCTGAGATTTTGCTACCTGTGTTTTCTTCTAGGCTTTTTATGGTTACGAGTCTAACACTTAAGTGTTTAATCCATTTTGAGTTTATACTTGTGTCTTGTGTAAGAAGGTGGTCTAGTTTCTTTTTTTTCATTTTTTGCCTGTACCTGTCCAATATCCCCAACACCATTTATTGAACAGACTATCATTACCCTAGTGTATATTTTTGCTTCTTTGGTCAAATATGAATTGACTATGAAGACATGGGTTTATTTCTGGGCTCTCTATTCTGTTCCATCAATTTATGTGTCTGTTTTTAGGTAAGTACCATGCTGTTTTGAGTACTATGGCCTTGTAGTATAGTTTGATATCAGGTAGCCTGATTCCTCCAACTTTGTTCTTTTTCTCAAGATTGCTGAAGTTATTTGTGGTCTTTTGTGGTCTCATATAAGTTTTGAAATATTTATTCTAGTTCTGTGAAATACTCCATTGGTATCTTGATAAGAATTGTGTTAATTCTATAGATTTCATTGGTATCTTCAAAGCATTTCATCCCAAACCAGAAGAATATTCATTCTTTTCAAGTGCACATGGAACATTTTTGAAGCTAGACCACATGTTAGGACACAACACAAGTCTCAATAAATTTAAGAAGATTAAAATTATATCAAGCATTTTCTCTGATCATAATGATGTAAAACTAGAAATCAATCACAAGAAAAAACTAAAAAACACACAAAGTCATGGGAGCTAAATAAGTTACTAAATAATGAATGGGTTAACAAAGAGATCAAGGAAGGAAAAGAAAGATACCTTGACATAAATGAAAATAATACAACAACCCCAAATCTATGGCACACAGTTAAAGCAGCCCTAAGAGGGAAATTCATAGCTTTACAGTTCTATCTCAGGAAACAAGAACAATCTCAAAAAAACAATCTAACTCTACACTTAAAGAAACTTGAAAAAAGGACAACAAACAAAGCCCAAAGGGAGTAGAAGGAAAGAAATAATAAAGTTCAGAAATAAGCAAAATAAAGTCTAAAAAAGCAATACAGAAGATCAATGAAATCAAGAGCTGGTTCTTTGAAAAAATGAACAATATTGACAAACATTTAATTAGACTCATTATGTTCTTTTAAATTAATACAATTTGAAACTAGATTTTTAAGCATCATATTTTAATACTTAAATGCTTTCGGATGTGTTTTTTTTGTTTGTTTGCCTTTTGTTATTTTGACTGTCGTGATTCTTAATGATCATCATATTTCTCTTCTAAGAAAGATTATTAAATACATCATCAGTATTGTATTGATAACATTTTGAACAGGGAGAATAAACTTTCTTGAGGAACTCATCCATTTACATGTTTTCTAAACTTACTATTTCTAAAAATACATTCACGCTTCTTTGTAGTTTTCTTGTTAAAACTAACGTGTTTAGTTTACTCATTTACTGGTCATATTTTAGCGATACTGTTTTCAAACCTAAAAGTTGGAGTGACAAGTCACATAAGAAACAAAAGCCACTGTTGAAATATCAAGACATATGTGGGTGTTTCAGAGAGATTTCACACTGAATGCAGACACACTCCTAATTCATAAAGGGAGGCAACCTATGGCAGAAAGACAATGAAATTTCAGCTGCTATTGTTCTCTCATCATTAGGTTGTGTTAATGGATTTGGGGTGAGCGGAGCCTCAACCAATATTCCTTTCTACCTCTTTGTTTTCAATGAATTTATATAATAAAATTTCTTAAAGACAATAAAACCCAGCTTACCAAGGGAAATTAGGAAATACTTCTCCCACATTATTTTGTGCACTCAACATATTGATTACAGTACCCATCATGTGTAGACATGGGGCTCTGCTCCCACTGTCCAGTGTGTTATATACATACACATTCACCTTTGAGGTACAGCTTATTGATATAGCAGCCTAAGGTTTCACTGAAGTTTTTCTACTTTTAATATTTTAAGTAAAATCATCATCATCATTGAGCACTTACAACATGACAGCTAGGTACGAAGAATTTAGTGCTAAATCAAGAGGTGGTTCTTTGAAAAGATAAACAAAAAACTCTTAGTACACAGCTGGCATGTTAAACTCTTATCTTATTGGATCCTCTAACAAAATGAGGTACATTCAAGTGTTTTTTGGAGTTTATAAAGTAGAAACAAACTGACACTTGCCAACTCAGTGCTCACCTGCTTTTAGGAACATTTACAATCTGATCTTAGGTGTATCTATGTCCAAAGCCAGGCCTCCTAACCACTGTGTCATTCAGCTATATTATTAGTTGTATATAAGGTTTTATTTACAAGGAAATGAAGTCATTTCAAAACATACTCAAATGCTACTGGTTCTACACTCAGAGTTTCTTGCCTTTATAGACACCTATTATCATACCTATTGCTCCTGCAGGAGCTATTCTAGATGAAATGTCAGTGTGTCCTATTTCCTACATTCCTCCTCTGGAAGAGCAGCCATGCTGAGACCAGGTGGACTTTTAGCACTAAGCTGAAGAAATTGCATTTTCTCTGAAATTTAATATTAATTAAATATTAAATATTTAATATTAACATGTAGGGCACAATGTTAACTCTGTCAAAACTAGAATGGATGATCAATTGAACTTATATGCATGCCTATAAGCATAACCCATAGATACAGACAGTAGGGGGATGAGGGCATATGCTGGGGGGGGGGTGGGAACAGCTAGGGAGAACTCAATGGGGAGAAAGGAGACATATGTAATATTTTAAACAATAAAGAATTTTTATTAAAATTATAAAAACAATTTTTTTGCTAAAAAAGAAACTACATTAATTAAAGCTTTAGAAAAAAACTGGAATGGGTGAAATATTTTGTTTGAATGTAAAGTGTCATTAACTTATTGCTAATTGCATGCTGTAAAAATATTGCTGGTCTCATTTGTCTCAATAGAAAAGTGCAGACAGTGACAGCTCATTGTAGTAGGCACAGACTGCAACTGCTCATGAAGCAGGTGTCCTATGAGAACTAGACATTTGAACCACTGTAGACAATCATTGTGACACCATAATTTTAAAGGTCAAAGGAATTCCAAGTACAGAAGCAGATTTAAAAAATAGCCTTTCATCTTACCATCAAATCAAGAAAAGAAAACTTTTATCCAAATAAAATATAGAAGAGATTGTTAATATAAAAGGCTGTTTTTTTTAATAGGACTCAGGGTTCTGGAAGACAACCCCATAACCAAAGCCACATTCCATGATCACTTTCATTGGGAACTCCCTAGAAGGCAGTTACCAACATAACTGTCTGAGATGATAAAGGTGTTCCGTATCTGAATGCTACCAATATGATAGTCACCTCAGCCACGTGTGATACTTAATTGAGGAACTGAATGTGTAATTTAATTTCATGTTAATTCAGTTTAATTTTCATGGTTACATACAGATAGTGGCTACTGTACTGGACAGCACAGCTCTAAAATATAAATGTTTGCCTGATGAAATCACAGGAAGCTTTACTCATCACACCTGCCCCATTCAACTTTACATAAATTTCTCTCCTCTGTGCTTCTTGTACTACCTCCTCTCGGACTGGTGGGCTTATGGATTGCACTCAAGACCAGCAGGGGCTCAGGGCCCACCCCCAGTTCTCAAGCCCTGAGAGAGTCACCAGGTCATAAAATCTCCAATAGAATACAGGGAGATTGTGTAAGAACAGTTATCTCCAGAACCTAATCAAGGCTGTGCATCAATCTTGGGACTCCCAGACACCACTGAGAAATGGAACCAGACTTCATGTCTTGGAATACATTGAAAGAGAAAGATCTCTAAAATAGAGAAAATACATGGCCAAGATGTCAGAGGAACAAATTGGACATTTTTGCTCTGGGTCCATTAAGGAGCACCTTAAAGAAGCAGGAAGTACAGGCGTGGCCTCGTTCTTTGTTCTGTTCTTCTGGCCAGCAATGCTCTAAGGCTGAGAAACTGAGAGACAGGAAATAATAGACAAAGAAAGGGCTGTTAGGGTTGATGTATCTTCCAGTCTTCTTGACTCACAAGATGAGCCCAAATTAGGCACGATGAAAAAACAACAGTAGATTCTCAGCACTCTGCCTGACCTCCAGCATTACTATCCCTCCTCAAAGCCCCAACTTCCCAATTTCTTCCCTGATCTCTCTCTCTCTCTCTCTCTCTCTCTCTCTCTCTCTCTCTCTCTCACACACACACACACACACACTCACACGAACTTAAGTTTGGAATCATAACTGGGCTCTAGGTTTAAGTCATACACTTGCCATCACCCCTACTGTGTACCATCTTGTGGTGACAGCAGTACATACAAGTTAGCTTGTCCCTTCTTTTTCCAATTTCTGATGCCTTAGCCACCTATGGACCTGGGGATAAAAGAGCATAGACTCCTGGGGCAGGTTCACTAGTCTAGCCACTCTGATCATGAATGTGAAAACAGTGCCCTGAAGATGCATATTAATGTTGTCAGCAATAAATTCTTACTTCTTCTTCCTTTTCAGATTCCAATGATTTACTTCCAATGATTTACTGTGTCTGTACACTTTCTTTCATAAAGGGCCAAACGCATTCTCAATTATGTGGAGTAAAAGTACAATTCGAGGTCTTAGAGTAAATCCTAAAGGAAAAGTGGAGGGGGGAAACGCCATAGCAGAGAAATGTATGGGTGTCAGTGAAACTTCTCTGGAATGACTTCCCTGACCATCCCCTTCTGCCAAGGAGGGTTCTTATTTCTGCTCATAGTCATTAGGGTCCCCACAAGTGCCCGGAGTCAATCACACCTGGTGCCTGACTTGGTCTGCTGACTGCAAGTCTCCAGATCAGCACCAGTGTCCTTCACTCCCTAATTCTCTTGTATTCCTCATGGTACAGACACATTTGGCTGAGAAGTAATGAACCAAAACCCGTAAATCTATTAAATTGTCATAAACCACATCATCTGATTTTACCCCCTTTCATTACTCCACATGAATCTCAGCTTCTTACTGACAAACTAAATGGACATTAGCAATAAAGGCTGGCTGAGGTTTGGGGATGGAGTATTGTACCTAAATTAGATAGCTCTGAGAATTATTGCCAGACATGTAATAACAATTGGAGTAAGTTCAGTATGTGTCCAAACAAGAAAGAAGATTTATTTATCTTCTTAAAATAAATCAAGAAGGTATCCAAGTTTTCTTGATTCTATCTTTGGATTTTTTTTAATCCACCTCATGGTCTTTTCAAAGAATTTATGTTGGAAGCACAGGTCCTTCTCTGCCAGGAATTGTGGATGCTGGGTAGTAGATGAAGAAGACATGAGAAGTCATAGGCATGTAGGAGAGTATTGCAGACCAAGTAGCCATTGCTAACAAGGAGCCATCAGATAAAACAGTTCTTCAAAGTAGCCTCATTTAGCAGCCACACAAACATAGCAGCCATTGCTAACAAAGTAGCCCGACCAAGCAGTCTTGCACCAGCTGGTTAGTAACACACTCTTATACCAACCCAGATAAAAGAGGTTCTTGCCAAATAGTGACATCTATATTTGGGTTATAGAAAGGTATGCCTGTGCAGTGTGTACAGTAAGATTGCTGTGTCCTTGATCAGATTGGCCTTGAAGATCTGGCATACTCTAGACAGGGCCCCCACACTCAAATTGGCCTTGAACATCCAGCGTAATCTGATTAGGGTCCCCACAATTTATTTAAAATAATATATATAAGCAAACATAAAGATAATCTCATCTTAATTCTTTGAGGTAAGCTGAGGTTTTTGAATAAGTAATGAATTAAAACCATTGCCAGAGATAGATAATCGAAAGTCTGTTTGCCTCTTGATTCAATGAAGCGAGGAGCAGCAGTGTCTCTCCCCAGATGGCAGTGATTTTAATTTTGCCTCAAGGAACCAGGTCCTGCACAGCACTGCTCTGATCTCTAGGATCCAGTTCCCATAGGATCCAAAGCTTGTGTTGGTCAGCAAAGGGTGGCAACTGCAAATTAAAAAACTTTAAAAAAAACCACAATGAAAATAAAAAGAGAGAGGAAAATCATGAACACAGAAAAAATCTTTGCCTCTACTGCACAACAGGATTATTTTCCTAATACCTCACATACCTCATATGACTCCTACATTTAAGGAGAAGAGAAGAAAAATAACATGACTCAGAATTTCATTAAACAGGTTATCTATATTGACATGAAAAATTGGATATTTCTTTTTTTAAATAACCACAAAAATATAACCTTTGTTTATTTTGGAAGATCCTTATTACTCTTTCTCATGTTACTCTCCTGGGCTGAGGCAGATGTGCATCTGACCTCAGGTAGCTTAGTGGGAATTCTGCTGCACTGTCTATCATGGGCTAAGACTGCAAAAGAGACAAGAGGTCAAACAAACAAAATTGCGAGTGGACCTTTTTAAAAAAAACATATTACAATATAGATAAACTAGAAAGCCTGGTGCACAAAATTTATGCATGGGGGGGGCGGGCAGGGAGGTCCCTCAGCCTGACCTGCACCCTCTCCAATTCAGGAGCCCTCAGGGGATGTGCTACTGATGGCTTGGGCCCACTCCCCGTGGTTCTCTGCTCTCTGCGGGGCCTGCCTGCTCCACACCACGGGGATGGGCAAGCAGGCCCTGCTGGGTGCTGCCTGTGGGCTGCTTGCCTGCTCCCTGGTCACCGCAGCCACTGCCCAGCAGGCCCTGCTGGGTGCTGCCTGCGGCCCTGCTTGTCTGCTCGCAGGTTGCTGCCACCACCCAGCAGACTCTGCTGGGTGCTGCCTGCAGCCCCGCTTGCCTGCTGGGCTCACGTTGTCGGGGTGACGCCACCAGCGTCCTGCCCAGCCGCTATGGACACCGCCATCTTTGTCACAGAGTGACAGTTAATTTGCATATTGATCTTTTATTAGATAGGATTATAGTGCTGACAAAAAGATTTAAATATATGCCACATATTGTTTTCTTTTTAAAAAGAAATTCTGGGGCCTAATATATGGTGATGGAGGATGATTTGACTTTGGATGGTGGGTACATAGTGCAATATACAGATTTTGTATGATAGAAATATACACTTGAAACCTATATAATCCTACTAATCAATGTCACACCAATAAATTGAAAAAATAAGTAAAGAGAAATTCTGACTCTGTAAATGCCTCATTTGTGCATATATTTTTATTAATTTAAAAAATTTCAGGCCTAATTTTCCTCTTTTTTTGCAAGGTTTGAAGACATTGAATGGGTCCATATAGGTAGAACTAATCAGATGGGGCAAGACCATGTGTCCTCATACAAACTCCTGCCACCAACATTTTAGCATAGTGTGATTACAGAGCATTGGATAAATTTTGTTATGGGTTTATTCCATGGGATATGAGGTTTTTTGAAATGTTAACAGAACTTTTTCATACCCTACCTGTAATCAAAGTTAATTTTCTAGGAAATTTTATTTGAAAGCATGTTTTTCTATATAAATAAAGGCTTGTATTGTGCTGATAATTATGTCCTCCATTCAAAAACAATCCTTGACCTTCTTCTACAATTATCAGACAAATAAAGTAAAATAAACATTATCAATGCACTATGAAATGTGTTTATCTGGATGCCAGTGGAACTAAGACATTATATGTTTACTGCTGCAATTTCAGAAGCCTGATCTTTGTAGTCACTCTGCATCACTTAAAAGCCCTGAGTCACAATAGTGAACATAATACTGCTATGTTTACACATGAACCTTCCCAAAGAGCCCAGGTAGAAAAACATACCAAGTTTTACCAATCTTTTCTATTGCTTTTTTTGGTCTCTATGTTGTTTATTTCCACTCTGATATTTATTATCTCCTTCCTTCTGCTTACTCTGGGCTTTTCTTGTTGCTCTCTTTCTAATAAACTCAAAATGGATAAAGGACTTAAACATAAGACTGGAAACCATAAAAATCTTAGAGAAATCCATAGGCAGCAAAATAGCAGGCATATGTTGTAGCAATATCTTTACCGATATAGCTCCTAGGACAATGGAAACTAAGGAGAAAATAAACAAATGGGACTACATCAAAATAAAAAGATTCTGCACAGCAAAAGAAACCATTAACAAAACAATAAGAAAGCCCACTGCATGGGAGAACATATTTGCCAATGTTATCTCCAATATGGGTTTAATCTCCAACATTTACAGAGAACTCATACAACTTACAAAAGAAAGATAAACAACCCAATCAAAAAAATGGGCAAAGGACCTAAATAGACACTTTTCAAAAGAGGACATACAGAAGGCCAAGAGACATAAAAAAAAAACATGCTCAAAATCACTAATCACCTGAGAGATGTAAATCAAAACATCAAATTCTCACACCTGTCAGAATGGCTATCATCAACAAATCAACAAAGGACTGGAGAGGATGCATAGAAAAAGGAATCCTCTTGCACTGCTGGTGGGAATGCAGACTGGTGCAGCCACTGTGGAAACCAGTATGGAGTTTCCTCAAAAAACTAAAAATGGAACTCCCATTTGACCCAGTAATCCCACTTCTAGGAATATATCCTAAGAAAACAGAAACACCATTCAGAAAGGATATATGCACCCCTATGTTCATAGCAGCACAATTTGCAATAGCTAAGATTTGGAAACAGCCTAAGTGCCCATCAACAGATGAGTGGATTAGCAAACTGTGGTACATCTACACAATGGAATACTATGCTGCTGTAAAAAATAAGGAATTCTTACCATTTGCAACAGCATGGATGAAACTGGAGAGCATTATGCTAAGTGAAATAAGTCAGTCAGAGAAAGATAAATATATCACATGGTCTCACTCATTTGTGGAATATAATGAACAACATAAACTGATGAACAAAAATAGAACCAGAGACATAGAGGCATCAAACAGACTATCCAACCTATGAGGGAAGGCAGGGGGTTCGGGGGTAAGATATCAATCAAAGGAGTTGTATGCATCCATATGAGTATAACCAATGGACACAGACAGTAGTGAGGATCGGAGTAGCTGGAGAGAGGTCAATGGGGGGGGGGGAAGGAGACTCATGTAATACTTTAAATAATAAAGAATTTTAATTAAAAAATACTAAGTTGTTAAAAGGCAAAAAACAAACAAACAAACAAAAAGAAAAACCAGGTCTCCTCAGATGGATTTCCTCCTCCTCACCCAGGGGGGTTTACAATGTCATCCATCTCTGTGTTATGTAATCTTTTACAGGGGAAAATAATGTTGATATTACAGATGCCTACATGATTACATCATTTGCTAGTAGCATCTTCTTTCTTGGATTTAATTATAGCAGCTATCACCACTGCTTCTCTACAATGTTGGCTTCTCTGCTTCTTTCATGAGATATTTGAAACTTGGATCTACAAGAGCCATATCTCTGGCTATAAAGGAATTTTTAATTCATTAATTCTTCAAATTCCATACTCAATACGCTATGGTTATAAAATATGGCTTCTGTGTGTCTTAAAAACTTTTTCTTTCTATCTAGGAATAGTTTTCATCATTCAACCTATTAAAACAAACAGAAAACTAACAGAAAACAACTTCTTACTCTTAAGCCAGAGAGAACATTTCTTCATGGCTATTTGCATCATCATCACCAAGTCCAACACAGGGCTCAGGGTCTTGAAAATCTATAGCTACTTCAGATAAACCTTAATAGAACACAAGCCACCAATATGATTCAGCAAGCCTGTGTTCTCTGCAAACACGGTTTCTTTTCAGATATTGTTCTGACGAATCCTGAAAATATTGTATTTGAATGTTTAGTGCCTCTTAAATGGAAAAATGTTCACTCCCTTGGTTCAACTGTTATATGCTGACTGCCAAGTTTAATTTAACCAACTTATATATTCTGACCTGTAACAATAAGAAACAAAGTAAAGAAGCGTAGTGACTTCTGCTTCCCAGAATATTATATTTTTACTAGAGGCCTGGTGCATGAAATTCATGCACAGGGGGATGGGGGAGAGCGGGTGGGGAGGTCCCTCAGCCTGGCCTGCACCTCTCCAATTCGGGAGCCCTCAGGGGATGTGGGAGAGCGGGTGGGGAGGTCCCTCAGCCTGGCCTGCACCTCTCCAATTCGGGAGCCCTCAGGGGATGTGCTATTGACAGCTTGGGCCCACTCCCCATGGTTCTCTGCTCTCTGCGGGGCCTGCCTGCTCCACACCATGGGAATGGGCAAGCAGGCCCTGCTGGGTGTTGCCTGCAGGCCCCACTTGCCTGCTTGCGGGTCGCCGCTGCCACCACCCAGCAGGCCCTGCTGGGTGCTGCCTGCGGGTCACTGCTGCCACTGCCCAGCAGGCCCTGCTGGGTGCTGCCTGTGGCCTGCTTGCCTGCTGGGCTCACATTGCTGGGGTGACGCTGCCAGCATCCTGCCCAGCCGCTATGGGCGCAGCCATCTTTGTCGCGGAGTGGTGGTTAATTTGCATATTAGTCTTTTATTAGATAGGATTTAATACACTTTCCTAGTTGAGCAGCAATATCTATTTTTGTAGGCAAATCCATAGCCACATGTAAAATAAACAATCCAGCACCATCAGGCCTGTGGAAGGGTATCAAGTGGCAGTGAATTTGCAAGTACCCAAGTCATTGGTCGTGACAGGTTACTGGGCTTTTTTCTCAGTTTAGAATGCCTGTAAGTGTATTGAGGTTCAGGTACCATTAACTCTTGGCAAAATTCTCCTTTCTAATTCAAAGAACAAAAGGATTACTAAAATTCATAAAAAAGTTTCTCAAATTTCAAATAGCTTTAAAAAAACATTTAATGAGTTAAGACTAATTGAATCAAAACATATGGATTAAATTTTTCTTGACATTCACAGGAGTTTAATATTAAGGGAGAAGTCTTTCAGCACAACCCCCAAAGATTAACCAATCCCAATTTTTAAAAACCAACTAGAATACTCTGTAACCTTTCATCTTCCCCCATTTTTCTTTGTTTAAAGACTTTTTTGGTTTGGGTGGTCTTGTTTTTATTATAATTGTATCAATAGATAATACATCTGTCAATGGAAGAATTCAATACATCTACTCTTTATACCCTCATGGACTTTACCTTCTCACTTACCTATATGTAATTTGTTAAATAACCTCATCCATCCAGAGCTGTGGTTTTTCAACCTTTTTGCCAACATTAACTTTCTTGGCCAGGAAGAAACCTGGGGTCTATTTCCCATCTGTGGTGCTTTCCAGCACCTCTATGGAATCCTGGAACATGACTTACAAATCTTACTAGACTTAGAATCTAGTAAAGAAAGGGAAATATACACAATAAAAGGGAGGGGGGACTCCAAGCAAGCCAAAATGGACATTGCAGAGTCCATTAGAAAATGTCTTGATTGGAACCTTTTCTTTACTAATAACTTTATAAAGTTTTCTTAACTTTACTAATAACTCTATAAAGCTTTGATAGTTTCTATATCCACAGGAGGAGATTGACTGTAACAAATTGAGAGGTCTAAAATTGTAGGAATGATAGATGGGATGCAAAGAGAAAAATACAAAATCTAGACAATTTTCAAAAGGTTTAGTATGCCTGTACTTTTAGTTTTTGGAGAAATAGCCTAAAACACCTTATCTCTCAATAGACTTTCAGAGTCTCAGTGCATCAAACATACTATAATAATTGATATATGCATAATTAAGACTTCAAGTTGTAGAGAAAACTTCAGAAACACTCTAGAACAAGAGAAAATAGTGTTGCTAATGTTGCATCATTACCTTGATTCAAGGTGATTAGAATGTAGCAAAAACTTTGCTGCAGGCTTACAAAAGACCATAAATATGCAATGATGCAATCTATGCTATTGCTGTGGGTGCATCCTACCACCACTGACCTCCTGTGAAAATTCCTTCTAGAGCTTAGTTCATACAGAATAGCTGGGAGGCCAAATCAGCAGGCTGTCTATGGTTTGATCAGGCTGTAAGAGCTAGTGCTGTTGTGGACAGCATTTATTCCAACAACTGGAGAATCCACAGACATGACATAGAAATCGATGGCATCTATATTTTCAGACACAGTAAATTATTTTTGAAAATATGGCAGCAATGTGTTAGGCAGAGTCCTAGCTGGCGGCAGATGTAAGAGTCAAGTAGCATAGAAAATGTGGATTGAGAAAGTATACCAATTTCCCTTAGGGGAAAAAATGGGTTGTATTATCTTGTCACAGAATCAGATCTAGGAGTAGCTTTCACAGACCTGTGGAAATTACTAACACTAACATTTTGGACTTAGACAGATTAAACCTTAGAATATAAAAATAAAGCCCATGCCTTTCTTCATAATTCCATAATATAGGATTCCTGTTTGCAAGAAAACATGCTAAAAATGATATTTGGAATTTTTTTATTTATAGATGTGTGAAAATGAAATTCCCAAATTTTAGATGTAATGTTAGAGTATTGTTGATGAAGGTTATAAAGAAAAGCTTCATATTCAAGAGAACTTAACCTATTCCAACCACCTAAAATTGAACCCAAACAAAAACTAGAAACTCAGCTTGTGGAAAAAAAATGGAAAAAACACATACAAGTGCACAAACATAAAAGTAATGTGAAGGTAATTACATTACTTGTCCAAAAGTCATTTAATAGCAGAAATAGGGCTATTTCTATGGATTTGAAGGTTTTTCAAAATAACTGTTGCAAATTTAATGTCACTATCTTATTCCCTTAAAACCTTAACACCTATCAAAGAACCCTGCCAGTTCCTATTAGAGTTCAACAAAGACTTCACTCTCCTTGAAGATGAGCCAAGACGAGATCTTCTGACTTGAACATCTGCAGTGGCAATACTGCCAAGTGTCTTTAAGACCTGGCATCCCTCTGATGAGTCCTGGCTGTGCCTGGGAGTACTCTGAAGTTCACTTCATGGGACAAGCACCTTCTGGAGCTTGAAGCACATTACCTTCTACCCTTCAGAGAGCTTGGTGTAAAAAAACATGCTACCTTCAATTTGGCAGTAATAGAAGAAAAACTGTTATTCTGGGGTTTAAAAAAAAGTTGATTTGTGACTCATGTAATATAAAAAGAGGAATGTTAAATAAAATTATTTTGAAGATGTGATATACTGATGTATTTAACTAATGCGTGTAAGGTGAGCAAGAGGTCTTGTGGAGTTAAAGGGGAAATGTATTTATTTTCCCGTGGCTTTCAATTTTAATAAGATCTACAGGAAAACATCAGATACTCATAGTAGATTTTCACATGAGATGCTAACAGTTCATTCTCCTGTGGTCTAGCACTGTTATTAACTATGGTTTTGTTTTGTTTTATTTTTTAACATCCAACAAGCTACATCTTTTGGAGTAAAATGCCATACCATAAGAACATTTTCATATAAAAAATACATATCCTTAAAAAAATTGTGTCCAGCTAAATATTTATATAACAGAAGAAAAATCATGTTCTAATATTCTGAAAGCTCCAATAATTCTTCCTGAGGAAATAAGAAAACAGAATGCTAACTAATCACTTTGGTAAAAGTCAGATCAAAAGCTGGGTTAGAGAAGAGTACTTTTCCTCCTGTGACAAGCAGAGATGGAACATACCAAAGAAGGCACAATTTTCTGAAAATTATAAACAGTTAGCCTCTGGGTGGAAACCCGTCCAGTATATACATATATTGGCGCTTTCTCTGCACAGTGTTTTGCAGATTTTTCCCACATTGAAAAATCATTTAGTGTCACTCAGAACCAGAGCCAGAGTCATGTGTGTGTTCATTTTTACTAAAGTATGCTCATATTTAGAAATAAAATGATACTGAGTGCTAAAATTAAGAGCAAGAATGCTCTGCCTTCTGCACAGCTTGCCCAGTACCACTCCTAAAGAGGTAAGGATTACTATTAACTTTGTTGGCAATTTCTTCTGAAGGTGACCTCCACTTTTCTAAAATTATGGGGTTTTTGTCCATCATTCTTGCTGAAGCAATTTTACACATTACCTATACACTTCATCTGATGGCAGATGAAGGTTTAATGTACCTAAAATCCCCAACAACAAAGTGCTATCTCTTTTTTAATTCCTCTATCAATTACCATGTGACTTTAGATTATACACACTTGCATTTTTCTCTTGTTCTTCCTAAGTCCCTCTGTGATGAGTTCCAGCAATCACCTGACCTTCTAACAACTGAACAGCAGACAATGCCCTACCTCTGGGTGATGAGCAAATCAAAAGTGAAGCCCACGCAGTGCTTTCAGGCTCCTGCATTCCGAATCATAGATTCTCTGAAACATGTGAAAATTAGATTCACTATAGGTATAGTTACCTACCTTTAGCAAGTTTGTAAAAAGAAAGAAGCATGAGTCCCCACTTACTGTCAGGGGGTCAGGCAATGTAATCTCCATTGGGGCAGCCAGGTGCCTAGCTCAACACCTAGGTGTTCTAGTAATAAGAAAGGAAATGAGAAATACCAAGAACAATTAGAAATATTTGTACCTTCCTTTCTCCTAAGTTACCTTAAGCCAGCGGTTCTCAACCTGTGGGTCGCGAACAATGAAAATACATCCTGCATATCAGATATTTACATTACGATTCATAACAGTAGCAAATTTACAGTTATGAAGTAGCAACGAAAATAATTTTATGGTTGGGGGTCAACACAACATGAGGAACTGTATTAAAGGGTCGCGGCATTAGGAAGGTTGAGAACCACTGAATAGTCCTAGAATATAAGTTTCTGAAAGGGAAAATCTTCATTATAAGAAGTCAAATGAGAATGTCACCAACATGAAAAGGAATCAAGAGGAAATGAAGAATGACATAGCTGCAATAAAGAACACAATGGAAGGCTTCAACAGTAGACTAGAAGAAGCTGAGGACCACATCAGCAAATTATAAGACAAGGTAGAAAAAAAAAAACACAAACACAGCAGCAACTGGAAAGAAAATTTAAAAAGCAGGAGCAGAGCTTAAGGGAGCTTTGGAATAACACAAAAAGGGGTGCCTGAAGGAGAGGAAGCAGAGCAAAGAATAAAAAACCTGTTTGAAGAAATAATGACAGAAAATGTCCCTGATGTTGGGAAGAAAAAAGCCACACAAGTCCAAGAAGCACATAGAGTCCCAAACAAGATGAACCCCAAAAGACCAACACCAAGACACATCATAATTAAATTGGCAAACACTAACGGACAAAGTAAGAATCCTAAAAGCTGCCAAAGAGAGGCAGAAAGTTACCTACAAGGGATTTCCCATTAGAATATCAACTGATTTTTCAACAGAAACACATTAGGCTAGAAGGGAATGGAATGAAATATACAAAGTTATGCAAAGTTATGAACCCAAAAATACTATACCCAGCAAGGTTATCAATAAAAATTGAAGGTGAAATCAGAGCTTCACAGACAAAAATGGGCTATGGGAGTTTATTACCACCAAGCCAGAAATGCAAAAAATGCTGAAGGGACTGCTGTAAAAAGAATAAATAGAAAGGGAAGAAGGAACACAGGCATAAAGAATAAAACTGGTGACTAACAAGTACCAATCAATACTAACCATAAACATAAATGGATTAAATGCTCCAATCAAAAGACATAGGGTAGCTGAATGGAAAAGAAAACATGACCCATACATTTGCTGTCTACAAGAGACCACCTCAGAACAAAGGACTCACACATACTGATAATGAAAGGATGGAAATTTTTTTTCAGACAAATGGAAATGAAAGAAAGGCTGGGGTAGCAATACTTATATCTGCCAAAATAGACCTCAAAGTGAAGGCCATGACAAGAGTTAAGGAGGGCCACTTCATAGCACTAACTGGAGCAATTCAACAAGAGGATATAACTCTGGTAAACATATATGCACCCAATACATGAAAACCCAAATACATTAAAAAAAACTTCTGGAAGATATCAAGGGCTAGATCAACAGCAATACAATCATAGTATGGGACTTTAATAACCCATTGACACCACTGGAAAAATCCTCTAAACAAAAAATCAGCAAAGAAACAGCAATCCTAAATGACTCACTAGATCAGATGGAATTAATTGACATCTGCAGAACATTTCACCCCAAAGCCACAGAATATATATTCTTCTCAAGTGCACACAGGACATTTTCAAAGATAGACCGCATATTAGGACACAGGCAAAGTCTCTTCAAATTCAAGAAGATAGGCGGGTATCCCCCTCCTCCCTCACCCATCCATGTGCCTCCCTCCTGAAGCTGTGCGCTAGGTCGAAGAGGACGACCTTCCCCCCAGAGGAGAGGACCGGTCTTCGGTCAAGGGTATACGAGTAGCTGCGATTCCCCTGCTAGAACCTCCAAACAAGCTCTCAAAATTGGAGAACTCTAGAATCCTAAAAAAAAATTCCTAAAGTCTAAAAATGTCTCTTTCCAAATTCTTAAATCCTTCCCCACTATCCCCAGTGTCACTGGAACATGCCAGTTAGTGCCTGAGTTCATCTATATATATAAAAGCCTAAGTGACTGAACAACTGATCAACTGGTCGCTATGATGCACACTGACCACCAGGGGGCAGACGCTCAATGCAGGATATGCCCCCTGGTGGTCAGTGCACTCTCACAGCCAACCTCCTGTGGCTGGCCAACCTCCCATGGTCCCTCCCCACAGCTGGCCAGCCCAGATTGGCCCCAATAGGGACTGGGTGAGATGGCCCAGATCGGCCCCGATCACCGGCCAAGTCGAGGAACCCCACCCGTACATGAATTTGTGCACTGAGCCTCTAGAGTAGTAATAAGGAATTGAGAACAATACTTCAAGTGGCTTGACTGAGTAAAGAACAGTAGAATTATTAACACCCTTGGTCACGACAGTGTTTTTCTGTAAAAGCTAAACAAAAACAAAAATACACCTAAGTTCGTATTATATTTATATTTATTTTTTGGCTGCTACATCATACTTTTGACTCATTTTATACTTGTGGTCACACAAAAAAAATATGCAAGTTACACACATGCACAGATTATTCCTACCATCTTCTAAACCTAATTTTCCCCCCAATACGACTGTTTTATTTTTGTTTTCTAACTTTTGTGTTGCTTTTGTTATTTTTTCTTGATTCCTAATCAAACAAGTAATCCAAGCTTACTGTGAAAAAATAATCTGCAAGGTACAAATATAAAGTTAATAATTAACTATGACTCCATGTACAATGTAGAATTCTAGGCTCCCAGACACATAGCAGAGGTGTAGTCAGATAAGAGGAAATTACTAACATTTCACTCAGCTCTGCCACCACTTCTATAGCTCCTACTTCAGTTTACTCTAGAACAGTGATGGCGAACCTTTTGAGCTCGGCGTGTCAAAATTTTGAAAAACCCTAACTTAACTCTGGTGCTCTGTCACATATAGAAATATTCTTTTTTTTTTTTGATATTTGCAACCATAGTAAAAAATGATTTATATTTTTGATATTTATTTTATATATTTAAATGCCATTTAACAAAGAAAAATCAACCAAAAGATATGTATAAAATGAACAAAAACAGAAAAAAAATGTACATTTAGGAAAAAATAATAATAAAAACAATGATAATCAAATGGTACGAAAACTAGAAACTAGTGACTTTTTTGGTGCTGAAGTTTGTCTGCTAATTCTTTGCTTGCAGGTTCATACTTGGTGCACTTCAAGGCCAAGCAAGCGCCACTAACTTCATCTGTTAGCCGGTTTCTTTTGTTCATTTTAATATTATTTAATGCTGAGAACAAGTCTCACAAAAATATGTTGATGAAAAAATTGTTAGCGAAGCCATCGCTAGATTTTTTATGTCGCTAAAAGTGTCAGGTACTCTGTTCCAAGCACTCAAAATTTCTTGTTCGTAGTTGCACTCTTCTTCATTATTCAAACGATTTTGTTCCAGATTTTCAAGTTTCGACCTTAAGTCTACAAACACATGAGTCCAAATGCTACCTTGAAAATCTGCAAGTTGCATCTCTAAATTGTCAATTTGCATCCATTGGAAATCCTTTAATTCCAAAGTACTGTAAACAACTACATCCAGATACTTAATTATTTTAATGGTCTGTTCTAGGCTTCTAAATTGGTCAAATCTTTCATGGAACTGTTCAAATAACGAGTTTACTATATTCTGGTACATAAGTATGGACTCCATTACACTCGTTGTAGTGGCCTTATCGAAATACTTTTTTATCCAAGGAAAATACTTATAAGTTTTAGTTTCAATATCTCGCTTGAAAATTTTGTTTACTTTCAAAAGATTTGATGTATCCAAACATAACGTCAATACTTTTGCCAAAATCTTGTAATTTTAAGTTAAGTTCATTCATATGAACAGAGAGATCTGTAAAAAATATCAAATTGCTGACCCACTTATGATCATTGATCTGAGGAAAGTTTGCCAGATCCTTATTCTCAATAAATACCGTAATTTCTTCAAAGCACTCCACAAATCGCTCAAGTACTTTACCTCGACTCAGCCATCTCACATTATTGAACATTAGTAGTCCACTGTAGTTTGAATCAACTTCCTATAAAAGTGCAGAAAATTCTCGCTTGTGAAGGGGTCAAGAAGCTATAAAATTCACAATTTTTGTTACAACTGACATTAAATCATTCAATTCTGAGAATCCCGATTTGGCACACAACACCTCCTGATGGATAATGCAATGAAAAGGTACAAGTGGATGTCTGATAGCTTCCATAAACAATTTCAGGAATCCCACATTTTTTCCCACCATATTTGGTGCCCCATCTGTCGTGACTGACACAATTTTAGAGATATCAATGTTTAGGTCACTGAATGTTTTTATAATAACCTTACATATTTCGTTTCCTGATGTACTTATTGGCACTGATTCTAACTTTATCAACTCTTCTCTCATTGTGAGACCATCAGAATATCTAGCAATAATGGCCAACCGAGCATTTGATGTGACATCAGTAGTTTCATCAAGAGAAATCGAAAAATATTTACAGCTATTTGTCTTTTTTTTAATTGATGTTGTACATTTTTGTTAAGATCTATTATTCTGTCTTTGATAGTATTTCTACTGAGTGGTAACTCAGAAATTCTTTTAATAATATCATCTTTATTTTTCATATCGTGAAATAGAGCTGGTGCACATCTTAGAAATGTTTCCTTAATAAATTCTCCGTCACTGGGGGCTTTTCCATGCTGAGCTATGGAGTGAGCAATACAGTAACTTGCTGATGTTAAATTTATAGAGCATCTTACAAATTTAATGATGGAATTTGATTGACTTTTATAGAGGTGTAGCTGCCTAGAAATGTATTCCTTACTTTCATCGATACTTTCTTTCAAGAGCTGACAATGATTAGTTTCAAAATGTCTCTTTACATTCCATGTTCTGCTTACTACTGTTTCATTACACAGTATGCACAATGATCTGTTGTTTCTGTAAACAATCCCTTACATCTCGGTCCATATGTCTTGAAAGGGTCGGCTACTGCTACTTCCACTTCCTTTATCATTCAATCTTGCTTTTTTATTTTTTTGTTTCTCCATCACAAGGCTGCAAAAATAAATAAATATAAATCAAGGCGTTTTTTATAAGAGATTGATAGGTTTCTTACCTATTAACTTTTTGCAGTGTTGTTGCACTGACTCCTGGTGCAAAACAGTTCAAAGATTGTACGTATAACCAACAAATATATGGTGCTGTAATCAATTATCCGACACGCAGAATGTCTCATCGAGCACTGTTGCACTGTATATCTTTTTCTTCTAACCCTCCCACTCCTGTCTCCTAACGAACATGGCGATCAAGTGCGTCTGTTTGCCGAATGCACCCGAATGCATGGGAAGCTTACCCGAGGCACATGTTGACAATAACAAGGCCATTTCCAGAATTGTGCATTTTGTCACTCGAGTAAAAATAAAATGTCATGAGTAAAGATTAATCTCTTTATAGTGCAATTCTTAACCTTTTTATATTAATGTCAATATTGGAACAATGTATTTTGAATGTTTTCACTATGTATCTTTGCTACGCAACACCGATGTACATGTTTACATCCGGTTTTAGAATTGCATTATTGATCATGAGTAACGTGAGTAATAATATTACTCGAGTGATGCCCAACTCTGGCTGTTGCGAGAGACAAATATTTGAATTATGCAGTTTTTTGTCTCTGTTGATGCGTGTCACCCAAAATGAGTTCGCGTGTCACCTCTGACACGCGTGTCATAGGTTCACCATCACTGCTCTAGAAAGTACCCTTATTATACATTGTAAATATTATCCCCAAAGGATAAATTATCAAGTCAATTTATTTTACTTCTAAAGGAGGACCAGTGAATGACAAGAGCATTTGTTATATGGTGCATTCAGTAAATGACTGTGCCTTGTGACCAGTGCACGGCATGATATTCTGGAATCCTTTATACACAAATGAAAAAATATCGATAAAATCTTTCAGTGACTAATATGATGATTATCTGAGAGCAGGTGGTTTACCAAGTAAACTTTACATTGAGCTGGAATCTCTCACACTGAATAGGAAGTTTTAAATCCCTGTGAAGAATCCACCATTTCCCCCAGAATCATCCTCAAAAGAAGTCTCTTTTTTAAAAAGGATTTTTGCAGGTATATTTCACCTGCCTCTCCTCTTTTTAAAATTTATCTTTATTGTTGAAAGTATTACAGATATTCCTGCTTTTCCTCCCATTGACCCCTTCCTCCCTGCCTGACCTCCCCAGGCCTTCACTGCACTATTGTCTGTGTCCATGGGTTATGGATGCATGCACATGAGCTCTTTGGTTAAATCTTCCTGCCCACCCACCCACCCCTTTTCCTCTGAGATTCCTCAGTCTGTCATCTGCCTCTTTTGTGTGGGCTTCCCCTCTTCTCTAATAGTGGGAAGAAGCATCAGGCCTTCTACAGGTGACAGGACATATGACAATCATCCCAGTCACTTGGCTGAGTTTAGATTCAGTAGTTCCTAATGTAGTAATGGCACAGTTTTCATTACATGGTGAAATTTAAAAATAAATAACTTTTTAATCCTCACTGGAAGATTTTTTATTGGCTTTTAGAGAGAGAGAGAGAAGAAGGTGGAGAGAGAGAGAGAGAGAGAGAGAGATGAGAGAGAAACATCAATTGGTTGCCTCCCATAGATCCCGGACAAGGGATCAAATCCACAACCTAGGTATGTGCCCTGACCAGTAATTAAACCCATAAGCTTTGGTGTATGGGATGACACCCCAACCAATTCAGGCACCTGGCCAGAGCAGGGTGAAATTTTTTAAAGTAAAGATTAGTTTCTTCTTTAAAGTTCAGATAATGTCACCTTAGGTTGATAGAGATTCTTGTTTGATTTAATAATTTAATTTAATAAAAAATAGATTTATTTATTTTTAAAGATAAAGATGACTTTTTAAAAATTTCCACTTATTGAAAAGAGATGAAAAAAAGTAATCATAATAGCTGAGGTATTGAAATCCAATTAAAGGGAATGAAGAAAAGGAGTGTATTTAAAAATATATTTAGGAAAAAGCATAAATGAAAGAATGAATGTTTATTGCATCTGTATAATGGATTAAACAGTTTTAAAATCAGTGACAACCTCATTGATGGCATAATATTAATTGGGGTAAGTTATCATATTTCTTGATAAATAGTCTGCATATTGTTTTCTTTGAAACTGTTTTATCTCGGCATAATACTTCAGTATACCCAGGAAAATCTATATTTGTTATATGGTGCATTCAGTGAATGACTGTGCCTTGTTCTTTGAGTACACAGTGATGACATGTTTACAGTCATAAAAATATAGCACAAGTAGGAAATCTATATTTGCACGTGCGCACGCACGCACACGCAAACACACACACACACACACACACACACACACACACACTGACTACTTTTTTTGAAGACATTCAGAGCACGAAGAGGAAGAGTCTTGATCAATGGTTTCCCATTTAGTAAGTCATCAAAAAATATACATACCAATCCCTCTGTCAAAGGTTCAAATCCAATCCATCCATGGTGCTCTCACCCCCAAGAGTGATGCTCAAAATATTTAACAACTGGCACTGGCACATGGCCTTATGTCCAGCAGCCTCTCTTTAGAAATTGTGGGAAAGAAAATGGGCACTGACTAACAGACTTTCACTCATCACTGTGGAAGAACTGTGATGTTGCACCATAATTTCCCATGAATGTGACCTGATCACCTGCATTCAGCACTTTGTGGAGCAAAATGTTGTCACCAGGAAGGTAATGCATATCAGTGGTAATTTTCTGTGGTTTCAGACACCCAAGTCAAAAAGCAGTACACATTATTTACAGGATATGTGTAGGGGCTATTAGAAGGCACTCGGCACCCTTCTGAATTGTCTCCACTAACCCCGCCTGTCCCAGCCCTCTAGAGTTTGGTAAGGACAACTGACTTCCCACACAATTGTCCCCTGAGGACAGACGCCTGCATACCAGGACCATGGATCGGTTAAGCACCCCAAAAAGTGCCAGCCCGCGTGTAGTTCTGCTTAGTCATAGAGCGTACAGTAGTCAGACCTGGTGAGATGAATATGCCAGAATGAAAATCACACTTGATATCAGAGAGCAGACAGGCAGGGCTGGCACAGAGATGCTATCACGTTGGGAGAGGGAAAGGTTGGTGAGAGCAGAGGCAGTTGGAGGCTGGAAAGCAGATCCACAGGATAATATGCTACAGGGCATCTGGCCCTGCACCAGCCAGGAGGCCAGGTGCCTCCCCAAGGGAGGGGAAAGCTGATGATGCATCCCAAAGCTATTTCTTGACCTTGGCTGACCTTCAGGCTGGTTCAGCAGAGCAGAGACTGACTCAGAAGTTCCATCTTAGAGCTGGAACCACAGCTTTGGGTTGCCATAGCTCATATAGTGGTGTTGGGACTTGACAGAAGCAACCTAAAACTTTCTAAATGTTCATTGTTTGTCTAAGTGAGGACAAAAGATGATCTATTTTTCCTACTTGTACTATATTTTTATGACTATAAACATGTCGTCACTGTGTACTCAAAGAACAAAGGGTGATTTAAAAATAAGTCTCACAAAAAATTATCCTTTCTTTGGAGAGAGTATATATATTTAATTCTAGATAGAAAGCAACTGCAGGGTAATCATCATGATCTGTAACCAGGCATTCTGGGATAGTGACAGCTTGTTCCCCTTTTGAGGCTTCACCCTTTCAGAATATCCACATCTATCCCAGAGTTAGGGGCCCATATGACAGAGGCCCCTTTGACATAAGAAGCCCCTCTTGCCTCTCAAAGGGGAAAGGAGGGAGAAGCCCTAAGAGAGAGGGGATGAGAGATCACAATCACATCACTCTTGCCACCAAAAAGAGCCCTTCCCTGGAATTATAAACTTGCAATTCCTTTTTTAAAATTAAATTTAAATATTTTATTTTATTAAATCTTTTTTATTGAAAGTATTACATGTGTCCCCCTCCCCGCCTCTTGACCTCTTCTAGCGCACCCTGACACCTGCCACAGGCTTTCACTACCATATTACCTGTGTCCATGGGTTATGCATATATGCATACAAGTTCTGTGGTTGATTTCTTCCAACCCACCTATCCTCCCCTACCTTCCCTCTGAGATTCCACAGTCTGTTCCATGCTTCTATGTCTCTGGATCTATTTTGTTCATCAGTTTGTTTTATTCATTAGATTCCACATATGAGTGAGATCGTATGATACTTGTCTTTCTCTGACTGGCTTATTTCCTTAGCATAATATTCTCCAGGTTACTCCAGGCTGTCTCAAGGGTAAAATACCCTTCTTTTTTATTGCTGCATAGTGTTCCATGGTGTAAATGCACCACAGTTGTTTTTTTTTTTTTTATCATTCATCTACTGATGGACACTTGGGCTGTTTCTAGATCTTAGCTATTGTAAACTGCACTGCTCTAAACATAGGGGTGCATATATTTTTCTTATTGGTTTTTCAGGTTTCTTAGGATATACTCCTAGAAGTGGGATCATTGGGTCAACTGGCAATGCCATATTTAATTTTTTGAGGAAATAGCATGCTCATTCCCATGGTTTCTTCTAAGATTTTTATAAACTTACATTTATAATTTTGAGTTTATTCTTATGTGTGGTGTAAGTTAGTGGTCTAGTTTTATTTTTTTGCATATATCTGTCCAATTTTCCCAACATCATTTATTGAAGAGACTGTTTTGACTCCATTGTATGTTCTTGTCTCCCTTTTCAAGTATTAATAGAGTGTAATGGCTTGGGTCAATTTCTGGGTTCTCTGTTCTGTTCTATTGATCTAGATGCCTGTTCTTGTGCCAGTACCAGCCTGTTTTGAGTACAGTGACTTTGTAGTATGACTTGATATCTGGTATTGTGATTCCTTCAAATTTGTTCTTCTTTATCAAGATTGCTGCAGCTATTCAGGGTCTTTTCTTGTTCATATAAATTGTTGGAGTATTTGTTCTAGATCTGTGAAATATGCTATTGGTATTTTTATAGGGATTGCATTGAATCTATAGGTTGGTTTGGGTAGTACGGACATTTAATGATGTTAATTCTACCAATCCATGAACATAGTATATTCTTCTACTTGATTATAGCTTCCTCTATCTCTTTTTCCAACATCCTGTAGTGTTCTAAGTACAAGTCTTTTTACCATCTTGGTTAAGTTTATTCCTAAACTAGAGGCCCGGCGCATGAAATTTGTGCATGAGTATGGTCCCTAGGCCTAACCTGCGATCAGGGCCTTGCCCCCCTCCGCCACCCACTTTGGTTCTCCGTTTGCCATCAGGTGATCGGAGCCTGATGGCTGGGGGAAGGGACCAAGATGTTGACCATTCCCGCATGCTCACCAGCCCTGCCCCTGCCACGGGTTTCCCTCTGTGTGTGGGGCAACAGGTGGGGCGGGCACCTTGGCCTGGCACCACCCGTGTCCCCTGCCATCCACCCCCGGTCCCCATTTGCCATTGGGCGATTGGAATCTGCCAGCCGGGGAAAGGGACCGAGGGGTGGTCAGTGCACCTCATAGTGACTAGTCAAGCAATTGTTCTGGTCATTCTGCATTAGGGTCAATTTTCATATTACCCTTTTATTATATAGGATAGAAGCCTAGTGCACGGGTGGGGGCTGGCTGGACTGGCCTGATGGGGGCCCCGGATCGGGGTGGGGGTCCCACTGGTGGGTGGGGCTGGCTGGGACGAGGGACCATGGAGGGTTTGCAGGCTGGCCACACCCCCAATTGGGGTAGGGGTCCCTGTTGGGGGGTGTGGCCAGCTGGGGCTAGGGCTCCCTGTTGTTCTGGTCTCTGGTTGTTCTGGTCGTTCCACCATTTTGGTCTCTGGGCTTTAATTATATAGAATATCTTAATTTTTTGTTGCAATTATAAATGGGATTGTTTGGTTTCTCTTTTTGAGAATTCATTATTGGTATATAAAAATGTCATCAATTTCTGGGTGTTAATTTGGTATCCTTTTACATTGCTAAATTCATTTATTAAATATAGTAGTTTTTTGTAGAGTCTTTAGGGTTTTCTATGTAAAATATCACGTCATCTGTGAATAATGAGAGTTTTATTTCCTCCTTTCCAATTTGGATGCTTTTTATGTTTTCTTCTTGTTGGTTTGCTGTGGCTAGGACCTTCAGTATTCTTTTGAATAAGAGTGGTGAAAGCAGACTTCCTTGCCTTATTCCTGTTCAATGGTTTTAGTTTTTGCCCATTAAGTATGATGTTGGCTGTAGGTTTGTCAAATATGGCCTTTATTATGTTGAGGTATGATCCCTCCATCCCCACTTTGCTGAGAGCTTTTCTGAAAAACTAGAGGCCCTGTGCATGAATGCATGCATGGGTGGGGCCCCTCTGGGTGGCCTGAGGGGATAGGGCCAAAACCCAGAGTTGAACGTTGCCTGCAGCTCCTACCTGCTGCTCCCGCTCATCCTGGCCCCACTGCATCTGCCACGGGCTCGCACCCAACCAGCCTGCTGCGGGCTCGCACCCAATCAGTCCAGATTGGGAGAGGCTTGTGCTGCCACAGCAGTGCTCACCAGCCATAAGCCCTACATCTGGCGCCCTCCCGAGGGGAGTAGCCTGTGGGATGGGGCCAAAACTGGCTCTCCAACATCCCCCAAGGAGTCCTGGATTGCAAGAGGGCACAGGCCAGGCCAAGGGACCCCACTGGTGCACGATTGGGCTGGGCAGAGACTGTGGGAGGGCTCCAGGGCATGTCCGGCCCATCTCACTCAATCTCGATCGGCCGGACCCCAGCAGCAAGCTAACCTACCAGTCAGAGCATCTGCCCCCTGGTGGTCAGTGCACGTCATGGCGACTGGTCGACCAGTCACCTTTCTTCCCCCTGGTGGTCAGTACACATCATAGCCAGCAGTTGAGTAGCTTCAGCATATCATTAGCATATTACGCTTTGATTGGTTGACCGGTCACTAGACAACCAGACAATTAGCATATTAGTCTTTTCTTATATAAGACTAGAGGCCCAGTGCACAAAATTTGTGCATGGGGGGGTGTCCCTCAGCCTGGCCTGCACCCTCTCCAATCCTGGACCCCTTGGGAGATGTCCCTGTGGGGTCAGGCCTAAACTGGCAGTTGGACATCCCTCTCACAATCCAGGACCACTGGCTCCTAACCACTGTGTGCCTGCCTGATCACCCAAACCGCTTCTGCCTGCTGGCCTGATCGCCCCCTAACTGGCCCTCCCCCCCTCCCCCCACTGGCCTGATTGCCTCTAACTCCCCCCCCCCCGCTGGCCTGATCACCCATAATTTCCCCCCCACCCCCGCTGGCCTGATCACCCCTAACTGTCCTCCCCTGCCAGTCTGATAGCCCCTAACCACCTTTGCCTCAGCAAGCCCCTGCCACCGTGACTTTGTCTGGAAGGACATCTGGAAGATGTCCAGTCTAATTAGCATATTACCCTTTTATTAATCTAGATGGGTGTCGGATTTTGTTGAATGCTTTTTCTGCATCTATTGATATGATCATATGATTTTTGTCTTTCAATATGTTTATGTGTTGTCTCTCAATTTTTTTATTTGCAAATATTGTACCAGCCTTGCATCCCTGGAATAAATTCCACTTGGTCCTTGTGTATGATCTTTTACATAAATTGCTGGATCTGATTTTGCTAATATTTTGTTGAGAAGGTTAGATGTATGTTCATCAGGGATATTGGCCTATAATTCTCTTTCTTTGTAGAGTCTTTATCTGGTTTTGGAATTAAGATAATACTGGCCTCCTTGTAGATTTTTTGGAATAGTTTGAGGAGTATAGGTGTTAGTTCTTCTTTAAATGTTTGTTAAATCTCCCATGTGAAGCCATCCAGACCAGGGCTTTGGTTTGCTGGGAGTTTTTGATTACTGCTTCTATTTCATCAGTTGTTATTATCATATTCAGGTTTTATGATTCTTCCTGATTCAGTTTTGGGAGATTCTATTATTCTAGACATTTGTCCATTTCATCCATATTGTCCAGTTGGTTGGCATATAGTTGTTCATAGCATTATCTAACAATCCTTTGTAATTCTGTGGTATTAGTTGTTACTGCTCCATTTTCATTTTTTTTTTTATTTATTTTAGTCCTTTCTGTTTTTTTTTCTTATTTAGTCTGGCTAAAGGTTCATCAATCTTGTTTATCTTTTCAAAGAACCAGCTCTTGGTTTCATTGAATTATTGCATTTTTTTAGTCTCTATGTCATTTATTTCTGCTCTGATCTTTATAATTTCCTTCCTTCTACTTACTCTGGTATTTTCTTATTATTCTCTTTCTAATTCTATAAGTTGTAGGGTTAAATAGTTTATTAATAATTTTTCTTGTTTTTTGAGGTAGGCTTATAGTGCTATGAACTTCCCTCTCAGGACTGCTTCACTGTGTTCCATAGATTTTGGGTTGCTGTATGTTCAGTTTCATTTGTTTCCAGGAGGTTTTTTATTTCTTTCTTAATGTCATGGTAACCCAAGCATTGTTTAATAACATTCTATTTAGCCTCCATATGTTTGAATGTTTTTGAGTGTTTCTACTGTAGTTGATTTCTAATTTCATTCTATTGTGATCTGATAAGATGCTTGATATGGTTTCAATATTCTTGAACATTAGAGACTTGATTTGTATTCTAACATGTGGTCTATTTTTTTATGATCCATGTACACTTGAGAACAATGTATATTCTGCAGATTTGTGGTGAAATGTTCGACAAATGTCAATTAAATCTATTTGATCCAGTGTGTCATTTAGAGTCACCGTTTCCTTGTTAAGATTTTACCTAGAATACCTATCTAGTGAAGTCAGTGAGGTGTTAAAGTCCCCTCTGGTGACTGTATTTTAGTTAATCTTTCCTTAAAGTCTTCCAGCAGTTTTTAAAAAATATATTTATGTACTCCTATATTGGGTGCATATATGTTTACCAGGGTTATACTCTCTTGTTGGATCGATCCCTTTAGTATTATGTAGAGACCTTTATTGTATCTTGTGAAGGCCTTCAGTGTGAAGTCTGTTTTGTCAGATATGAATATTGCCACCCCATCTTTTTCTTTCGTTTTCATTTGTGTGGAAAATTGTTTTTCTGTCCCTTCACTCTCATACTGTGTAAATCTTTTGTTCTCAGGTGGGTCCCTTGTAGATAGCATATAGTTGGGTAATGTTTTCGTATCCATTCAGATACTCTATGACTTTTGATTGGAGCATTTAATCCATTTACACTTAAGGTTATTATTGATAGGTACTTATTTATTGTCATTTTATTCTTTATGCCAATGTTTCTCCCTCTATATATATTTTCTTCTCATTACAGCATTCCCTTTAGCATTTTTTTTTGCAGTGCTGGTTTGGTGGTGATACACTCCTTTAGCCTTTTTTTTTTTGGTCTGGGAAACTCTTTATTTCACCATTTATTTTTCATGATATCTTTATTGGTTATAGTAATATTGGTTTCAGATAATTGCTTTTCATTATCTTGAATACTTCATGCCATGCCCTTCCAGCCTGGAGTGTTTCTAATGAAAAATCAGCTGGCAGCATATGGGAGCTCCTTTTCTCTTGCTGCCTTTAAGAATCTTTCTTTATCTTTAATTTTTGGCAGTTTAATTATGATGTCTGTTTGGGTTCTTCTTGATTGGGACTCTCTGTGCCTTCTGAACTTGTGTGACTTTTCCTTCATGAGATTAGGGAAGTTCTTTGCCATTTTTTCTTCAAAACATTCTCTAGCCTTTTCCCACTTCCTTCCACTTCTGGCACTCCTATTATGTGAATATTTTTCCTTTTTATGTGTCCCACATCTCCCTTAAACTGTCCTCCTGTTTTTAAATTATTCTTTTTTCTTTTTGGGTCTCTAATTGACTGATTTTTTTCTACTCTGTCTTCTAGTTCAGTGATCTGATCCTTGGCTTCTCCTAATCTGCTTTATATTCCTTCCAATGTGTTCTTTATTAGTGCCATGTCATTTTTTTGTAGTTGTGATATCTTTCTCTTACTGTTGAGCATCTTTACCATCATTATCCTGAATTCAATATCTAATAAATTTCTTATCTCCATTTTATTTAGCTCTTCTTCTGGAGAATTCTCTTATTCCTTCATTTCTTTTTTTGTTTGTTTTGTTTGTTTTTTGTTTTTTGTCTCCCCATTTTGGCTGCCTGTTTGGGTTTGTGTCTATGTATTAGGTAGATGTGCTATGACTCCCAATTTCTAGTTCAGGACAATGTCTGACGCTGTGTGTGACTGGCCCTTAGTACCCTGTTTTGAGCTATCAGCAATCCACAGGTTATGGCTCCCTCTGCTAGGATGGGGTGCCTTTTAAAAGGACCAAGATGTGCACTGTGGTCTGCTTTTCATAGCCCCTGTCCCAAAGGGAGACCAGGCAAAGACTCAAAGCCCCCAGAGATCTGTCTCTGCCTGCAGTCCAACTGATGCTCAGTCTTGATTAGCCTCAGGGTATGTACCACAAGGTGGGCAAGTGGTCTTCCTACAAGGTGGGGAAACTGCTTTCCGTCCAGGCAAAAACCGCCTGGATAGCAAAGGTTCACCAGAGAAATATGTCCTCTGCAGCGTGAGAGAATGACTCAGCATAGGAAACAAGGGTGGCTGCCCTTTGAGCTCCATCGCAAAAGCCCCCAACCCTGGACTCTCCTCACACAGCTCCAGTCCACTCTTCCCTCCCTCTGCCAGAGGTCAAGGTGAGTAGGTGCATACAAAATTTTGTGCATTGGACCTTTAAGATGGTGTCTGCATTTTTATCCATCTCTCAGTAGCAGACAGCAACCCTGGTGCTTTTCACAGCCAGATGTTCTGTGGGAACCTTTCTCAGTTCTGGTACTTTGAGCTGGGGAGCCAAGCTTGGGGTTTAAAGCCCAGAGTTCTCAGTGGAACCCCCCACAGCTGAGATATCCCTCCGGAACTTCAGCTGCTGTCTGTAGGAACCTGACCAAACCTTTTTGAGCTTCCACACTTCCTACCATTCTCTATGAGGTCTCCAATTTCTGTCTTTGGTTGTTGAAGTTCTCTCCTGCCAGTCTTCAGTTGATTTTTCAGGGTGGTTTTTCTGTATTATAGTACTATTTCCAATTTGGTTCTGGGACAGTGTCAGTGTAGCTTCCACTTACTCCACCACTGTTTGAAAATCTCAACTTGCATCTCTTTTTAAAATAAATATTTAAGAATAGTAGTAGATTTACACTTGCAAAGATACAGAGTTCCAAGACCCCACACTCAGTTCCCCTTATTATTAACATATATATTACTGGAATATATTTGTCACAGCCACTGACCCAATATTGATACATTATTATTAAATAAACTTCATACCTTATTCAGGTTATTTAAATTTTTACCTAAAGTTTTGTGTTTTTTTATTCCAGAATTTCACCCAGGAAAGTACATTTTATTAATAGTTATGCTATTACAGTTTCTCAGACTAGCTTTGTTGTCAATGACCTTGACAGTTTTGATAAGTACTTGTCAGGTGTTTTAATTCCTTGACAGTTTTAAGAAGGTACTTGTCAGGTGTTTTCAATGATCTTGACAGTTTTGAGGGGTACTTGTCAGGAGTTTTGTAGAAAAACTCTCAATTTGTATTTGGCTTGTGGTTTTCTCATGGTGAGATTGACATTACAGTTTTGGGGGGAGACAACAGAAGTGACCTGCCCTTCTCTTCACATCATGCCAAGGATGCATGGTATCATTATGACTTCACACTGTTGATGTGACTGAGGTCATGTTTGTCCAGATTCTTCACTATACATATATTTTCCCCAACCTTTCCTCACATCACTCCTTAGAATAACACTACTATGCATGGCCCACACTTAAGGGATGAGAAGATAGGCTCTACCTCAAGGAACCATGGTTTCATAAACTATATAAAAATACTCTGCAAGGATTTAGCTATTCTTTTAAATTTAGTTGTTTATGCAATTAATCATTAATCTACAAATATCAATATGGATATTTATTCAAAGAATTGAGTTATGATTTGATACTGTGTTAGATGTTAGTTGTTCAAATTGCACTGATTTGACCATTGGAGCACTTTCAATTGGTTTATGTGTCCCTTTGGACATAACTCCATCATTATCATGTGGATTTTGTAAGCACTACCTTATGTACTGGCACTACACATGACCAGGCTTATCTTTGATATTTTCTGTCTCAGCCCTGAAATCATCTGTTTCTTCAAAGAGCACAGGTTCTTTTCACTAGAGAATAGTGTTAGAAACTAGGATCTTGGCACTGCGTGTGCTCACTGCTCCTGGAGTTTAATTGCTTTTAGGCCTTTCAGCTGACAGAGCAAGAATATATTCAGGTATTCACATTTTCAGGGTCACTTTTTATTACCTTCTCCATTATATGCCCAAAATAGCTATTAAATATCCTTCACCTTAAAGGGAGTAACATAGGGTGTGTTATGGTAAAAACATTCAAACCTGTAAAGACATTTTGTGAATTTATTTGAGCCAAACTGTCAACAATTGCCAGGAAGCATAATCTCAACAGATTAGGATAATGCTCTGGAGAATGGTGGTTTTTCATCTATTTTTATACATTGCAATCAAAGGAGGAGACATATGTGGGTTATTTGAAATCCATTGGTGATAGATTAGAGAGGCAGGAGAAAGCAAAGCGGGCGGGGAGGGGTGGGGGAACCTCTGGGATTGTGTAAAAAGTAAAATGATAGCCGAAACCGGTTTGGCTCAGTAGATAGAGCGTCGGCCTGTGGACTCAAGGGTCCCAGGTTTGATTCCGGTCAAGGGCATGTACCTGGGTTGTGGGCACATCCCCAGTGGGAGATGTGCAGGAGGCAGCTGATCGATGTTTCTCTCTCATCGATGTTTCTAACTCTCTATCTCTCTCCCTTCCTCTCTGTAAAAAATCAATAAAATATATTTAAAAATAAATAAATAAATAAAAAGTAAAATGATAGACACATACTTCTTTTACTTAGATGGGTACAGGATAGTTAACAGTCAACAATTAACAGGATAACAATAACAATTAAGGAATTTGCGGTAATTTGTCCTGGTGCAGGGCATTTGGTTGTGCCCTGAGGAGTCTGGGGGAAAAAAGGGAAGTTACAAGTTACCCTGACATTTCAATGATATGTTATTGTAGATGCAAAAAGACAATAAGCTCAGTTAAGGTAAAGATTGACCTTGTCAGGGAAGTTACCAGCCTAGGAGGTGACTACCTACCATAACTGCTTTTAGTTAAAGTTTAATTTCAGACTATCCTTTGTGGTTACTTTAGATCTTTGAGTTTGCAAGACTGCCATGCAGGCCTTCCCTGAGCTTGTTAGGTTAGCATGTGGCCCCTTTCGTCCACAGGTGGGTGGAAAGTATATGGGCCAATGACCTGGTAGCTATAATATATTTACTAATCAGTACCCACATCTGGCTTGGCAAGGCAATGTGTAGAGGTTTCATGAATTGGTCCTCAGTAGTTTCATGAATCAAACCATAATATTAAGACTGCTCAACTAACATGTCCTCAAGAAGGATTTATTTTATGAACATTTTGTCCCAAGTTTAGACTAAGTTTGCTGTTGAATTCCACAGCTTCCTGTAAGATGGCAGCTATATTTTAATTATCTCTTCTTATTTTTGAGTCATTAAACATGGAAAGCAGAACTCAGGCATATGTCCAGTTTTCTGTAAAACAGTGTCTGGCACACTGTAAATAATTAATGGATATTAAGTGAATAAATAAATGAGCAAGTGAGCAAATATACCACTGAGTTGTTATATCTCAGTGATGATATGTCATTAATAGAGTACTCTGACAAATGTCACTTAGACATGTATTTATAACTCATAAACATCCTTAGAAACTTATTCACCATAATTTTAGGTGGCTGGGGCAGGGAGCAAATGGTTTCCCAGCCTCAAAGCTCTTAGGGGCATATGAAAAAAAACAGAGAAACAGGCCTATTGTGGGTATTGTATTGGGGTTGGATCACACTCTGAGTCTTCCCATTGCCACTCACTCAAAGCCTGAGAGTTCAAAAGAAGCCAGCAACATGGACCTTCATCCTCACCCTCTCAATATTCCTCCAGAACAGCTCCTGTGCAATAGTGACCCATGGCAGTATAGTCAGATCACTTTTTGCTATCAAAACTCCTATTTCAAATTGCAAATATGAATAACCATTTTACATTTTACTTGAGAACCAAAATGATATTTAAAGATGATTTCACTTAATGTGCAATAGAATCAGCTGTTTATATAGTTTTTAAAATTATCTGATGTGATGAAATGGATGAACACAGCAGAGTGTTTTGGTTTTTTTAATTGTATTCCAGAAACTGTGCACAATGACTTTCACCAGGGCCTTTTTTCTCTTCTTCCAAAGATGTATTTGTAGGAACATTATACAAATTGGATTATTTTCTATCATGTTCTGGGTTGGCATATAATTTTTTTTAAATGTGAACATTAACCAAAGCCTTAAAATAATCTTTGTCTTAAAATTAAATGACAACAGAACCCTGGTGATTGGTTCACTGTAAGGTCAAGTGAAATGGGGTATTTGATTTGCAAATGTATGTTATTAGTCCTAAAATTTTCTTTGTGGTTTCACTCTTTCAGAATTCGATTGGAGAGATGATTATTTCACTATGTTTTGTATTGTTTATATTTTTTGGGGGGGAAGGGCTTTCATCTTTTATTTTATATTATTATTTGTTTCCATTTATTTATTTATTTATTCATTTATTTTACTGTTGACAGTATAACGGATGTCCTCCATTATCCCCACCTTTACCCTCATCTTTACCCCCCTCCACCCAGGTTTATCGTCAGTGGCCACTCTGTTGGGAAGCATGAGACTTGGCTGGAAAGTTTATGAGGAGGACATTCTGATAAAAGGGCAGTGTGTGGGAGGCCTCCTTCCCTGTTTATTGGAATTCTGACTTAGGGGAGACTTAGGCGAGTGTCAAAGGCGGTGCCTCTAATTATTCCTTGACCTTTCCAAACAAGTCTGTGCACGTGCAGACCCCCGGGTATTTACTGGAATCCTTATGCTTAATCTCTGGATGCCCTTACCTAGAGGACAATGTAAACACATGTGTCCTCCCAAGGTTATTCACCCTACTGATTGTATCTGAAGATAAAAATTCCAATAAAAGGCTAATGAGGCAGGCAATCAAGGCTGCTCTGGCTGCTAGAGCCAGGAGCCCCTTAGCCCTCTCTTTCACAGTCAAACTGTGTCTGAGTAATCTGTTCATCCGTGGTTCAGGGGCTGCTGGTCAGCCCCGGCAAGGTGGTGCCCTGTGTGAGGAGGACCAAGGAATGCAACGAGACATGGAGGAACCCTCGAAAACGAAGAGGAAGGGAACGAAAGTAACTCCACAGTAAGTCATTGGTGCCTACTTGGGATTTCCAAGTTCGAGGGAATTGTTTCTCAGCTAAAGTTTCACAATAGGACAGCAACTGTCCACTGAGTAACATTTCTCTGTTACTTAAAAAGTTATTAAAAGCCAATGGTGCCTATAATTTATAATCCTTGGTTCCCTGATGATGGAACATTAAATGTTGATCTCTGGGAAAAAGTAGGTAGGAATTTAAAGAGAAATCAGGCCTAGGGAAAATGAGTGCCTTTGTCATCTTTAACTATGTGGGCTCTTGTTCGAGCTGCATTATGCCCACTGCATATTGAGGACCAAAAGCCTACAGAATGCCAGGAGGATTTGCCACTTCCTCCTCCTGAGGTAGAGCCTGTAAAGCCTATAATACCTAAGGCCCCGATCCTCCACCCCCTGGTGTGGGAAAGCTCATCAACTAGAGAAAATGGGGCTAACAGTCTGTTTACAAAAGGACTCCTTAATGCTTTGTCTGAAAATGATGCCTTGGGACTATTTGGCTAAAACGACTTTAGAATTAAACACAGCTGGAGAGGCAATCCATGGACAGAAAGGTCAGAGCTAGCCTGGAAACTGGTGGGACTGGGTATCTGGGCTTGAGGGAGAAACGCATGCAGCCTGGACTGTGCTGAACCAACACTTCGTCCCTTGGGGACAATGGTAGCGCTTGACTGTGGAAGGGTACCCACAGGGCTGCTGGAAGCCAGGGAATCTAGATCCTAGTCCACAGCTGTGGGAGGCTGTGCCCAGGAAGGCAGCCTGAAGTTTTGCACTGGTCACGCAGTGCCAAGGGGAGAGAAACATACAGCAGTGCGGTGGCTCTGTCTTTATAATCTCCTTGCTTTTACTTGCTAAACCCAATACACAGGATCTTTCAATTACACTCACCATGGCTGCAGTGCAGGGGAAGGTGGTTCTGTGAAAGCTGGAGAACAAAGTAGGGAGAGGTGATCAGGAGGCCAGCTCTGGGACAGTCCGATCCCTCCAATCCTGAACAGACATATTTCTCCTGAAGAACAGGCAACTCCTAGCAGTTCAGCCGCACCCAGCCTTGAACTTGGAAGGGAAACAAAGATTTGAAATACCCCCAAGGAGCCCTTGGGGACTGGGCTAAGGGGCCATTTGGTCCCAGAAACTAATACAGAAACACCGCCACCTAAAGGCAGTGTCAGAAATAGACACCTGTGCAAATATAACTGAAAGCAGGCAGAGTGGCCCCGCCTGGCTGACACCAAGGCTGTGGCATCTGACACAGAGGAGTGGTGGTTCACTGGGAGTTTCAACACGGTGCTGACTATCTAGCAGGAAGCTGAGACATGGCAATCAGAACAGTGGAGAGGGGTCTTAGACCAGCCCCCATGGGACATTAAATACTCAGCTGAATCGAACAAACTTTACTACATCACTTTTTTAAAAAATCTTTTACTTAAGAAATTAAAAATTGCTTTTTCTTTATTTTATTTTATTATTTTTTAACATTTTTTGTTTGTTTTGTGTTTGTTTTTTGGATTAGTGTTCTGAATTCTATTTTTATTTTATTTTATTTTATTTATAATCCTTATTTTATCTCATTTATTCCTTTATGCCAACCCTTCTTTCCTCACTTCCCCCTTTTTCATACCCTGATCGCCAGGTTGCCTCCCTCAGAGGGAGGCCAGAGGCAACAGCAGTGAGGGGGTGATGGGAGCAGTACCTTCCCCTGATCGGCTGGTCACCTCCCACAGAGGGAGGCCAAACTGTGACTTAGGCCCGCTCCCCATGGAGAGCGGGCCTAAGCCATCAGTAGGACATCACCTGAGGGCTCCCAGACTGTGAGAGGGGGCAGACCAGACTGAGGGATCCCCCCCAGTGCCCAAATTTTTGTGCACCAGGCCTCTAGTGTGTGTGTGTGTGTGTGTGTGTGTGTGTGTGTGTATTTGAATATATATTTTTAATTACTATTATTTTTTTAATTATTTTTTTATTGAGTATTTTGTGTTTTTTTACTTTTCTTCATATACACTCATTTTCTTTCTACCTCCTCTATACTGAATTGTGGCCATTCCCCACTTCATTCAATTCCTTTATCTTACATTCTGTAAATAAGCTCTGCCTCTTCAGATTCAGCTCCCCTCCTTTTTTTTCTGGGTGTTTGTTGTTTGAAATTTTTGGTTTAGTTGTTGGTTTTGTGGAGTTTTCTCCGCATATATATGTATATATATATTTTCTTTTCTTTGTCCTTCTTTCCCCTTCTTTTTATTTCTCTCTTAAAATTTTTCCTTTTCTCAATATCATCTTTTATGCTCTTTTCTCTCCCATAATTCTCTTTTCTCTGGTGGTCACCTTTATTTGGGGTTATCAGTGTCATGAATACATTCCTATTTTGTTCCCTCTTTGCGGTGTCTTCTCAAGTTGAACTTTGTGCCTCTTGGTCAACATGGTAGAGAGTGAGACACATAACTAGACACCTTAGAGGAGTGAAAATGGGGAAACAAAGAAATAGCCCCCATATGAAAAAAAAGGAGGAATCACCAGAAAAGAAAGTAAATGAAATAGAGGAAATAAATGACATAGAGAACAAAAAGAAAGAATACAAAAGATCAATAAAACCAAGAGCTGGATCTTTGAAAGGATAAACAAGATTGATGAACCATTAGCCAGGATCACCAAGAAGCAAAGAGAGAGGAGCCAAATAAACAAAATCAGAAATGAAAGAGGAGAAATAACAACAGACCCCACAGAAATACAAAGGATTATGAAAGAATACTATAAACAACTCTCTTCCAGCAAATTGGACAACCTAGACAAAATGTACATTTTCTTAGAAAAATACAACATTCCAAAACTCAACCAGGAAGAATCTAAAAATCTTAATAGGCCTATAACTACTGAAGAAATTGAAGCAGTAATCAATAATATTCCAGCAAACAAAAGCCCTGGTGCAGACAGCTTTATAGGGGAGTTCTACCAAACATTAAAATAAGAACTAAAACCTATCCTCCTAAGACTATTCCAAAAAATTCAAGAGGTAGGCACAGTTCCAAGCTCTTTCTATGAAGCCAGCATTAACCTAATTCCAAAACCAGATAAACATACCACAAAAAAGAGAACTACAGTCCAATATCCTTGATGAACATAGATGCTAAAATCCTCAACAAAATTCTTGAAAATTGGATCCAGCATCACATTAGAAAGAACATACACCATGACCAAATAGGATTTATTTTGGGGATGGAAGGATGGTACAATATCCACAAATCAATAAATGTGATACATTGCATAAACAGGTTGAGGGACAAAAACTAATTAATCATGTCAATCAATGCAGAAAAAGCATTTGACAAAATCCAACACCCTTTCTTGATAAAAACTCTCAGCAAAGTAGGAATCGAAGGATCATACCCCAACATAATAAAAAGCCATATATGAAAAACCTACAGCCAACATCATACTCAATGGGCAAAAACTAATACCATTTCCCCATAAGAACAGGAACAAGACAGGGATGCCCACTTTCTCCACTTCTTTTCGATATGGTCCTGGAAGTGCTAGCCAAAGCAATCAGACAAGAAGAAGAAAAAAGGCATCCAAATTGGAAAAGAAGAAGTAAAACTGTCATTATTGGCAGATGACATGACACTGTACATAGAAAACCCTGAGATGCCATCAAAAAACTACTAGACTTAATAAGTGAATTCAGCAATGTAGTAGGATACAAAATTAACACCCAAAAATCTATGGCTATTTTTATACAACAATAATGAACTCACAGAAAGAGAAACTAAAAACCAATCTCGTTTACCATAGCAAGAAAAACATTAAGATACCTAGGAATAAACTTAACAAGGAGATAAAAGATCTGTACTCAAAAAACTATAGGACATTGAAAAAAGAGATAGAGGAAGACATAAACAAATGGAAGGATATACCGTGTTCATAGATTGGTAGAATCAACATCATTAAAATGTCCATGTTACCCAAAGCAATTTATATATTTAATGTAATCCCCATTAAAATTCCAATGGCCTATTTCACAGACCTAAAAAAAACTCTCCAAAAATTCATCTGGAATAAAAAAAGTCTCCAAATAGCCATAGCTATCCTGAGAAAGAAGAACAAAGTTGGAGGGATCACAATACCAGATATCAAGCTATATTATAAAGCCATGGTTCTCAAAACTGCCTGGTACTGGCACAAGAACAGACATATAGACCAATGGAACAGAACAGAGATCCCAGAAATAGACCCAAGCCATTATGCTCAATTAATATTTGACAAAGGAGGCAAGAGCATACAATGGAGTCAAGATAGTCTCTTCTATAAATGGTGCTGGGAAATTTGGTCAGATATATGCAAAAATATGTAACTAGATCACCAACTTACACCATACACAAAAACAAACTGAAAATGGTTAAAGGATTTAAATGTAAGACGGGAAACCATAAGAATATTAGAAGACTCCATAGGCAGCAAAATATATGAGACATATTTCATAGCAATATTTTTACTGGTACAGCTCCTAGGGCAATGGAAACTAAGTAGAAAGTAAACAAATGGGACTACATCAAAATAAAAAGCTCCTGCCCAGCAAAAGAAGCCATCAACTAAACAACAACAAAGCCTACTGTATGGGAGAACATATTTGCCAATGCTATTTTAGATAAGGGTTTAATCTCCAAAATTTATAGAGAACTCATACAACTTAACAAAAGGAAGATAAACAATCCAATCAAAAAATGTGCAAAGGACCTAAGTAGACACTTTTTGAAGGAGTATATACAGAAGGCCAAGAGATATATGAAAACATGCTCACAGTCACTAATTATTGGACAGATGCAAATCAAAACAACAATGAGGTACCATCTCATACCTGCCAGAATGGCTATCATCAACAAATCAACAAATGACATGTACTGGCTAGGATGTGAAGAAAAACGTACCCTCATGCACTGCTGGTGGCAATGCAGACTGCTGCAGCCACTCTGGAAAACCGTATGGAGTTTCCTCAAAAAGTTAAAAATGGAAATCCCATTTGACCCAATAATCTCACTTCTAGGATTACATCCCATACACCACCAGAAACACCAATCTGAAATTATATATATACCCCTATGTTCATAGCAGCACAATTTATAATAGCTAAGATTTGGAAACAGCCTAAATGCCCATCAGCAGATGAATGGATTAAAACACTGTGGTACATCTGCACAATGGATTACTAGGCTGCTGTAAAAAAGAATGAATTTTTACCATTTGCAACAGCATGGATGGAACTGGAGA
>NW_005871067.1:6863454-6865006 GCF_000147115.1 Myotis lucifugus | reverse complement strand
GGTTAGAGATCAACCAAAGGACTTTTATGCATGCATATTATCATGACCAATGGACACAGACACTGGGGTGGTGGGGGCTTGCCCTAGGGGGTGCAAGTAACCATGGGGGTGGGGGGTTAACCCGGGAAAAAAGGGGACATGTAATAATTAAACAATAAAAGTTGTTGGATTTTGTTTTAAAAAAAAAGATTTTTTCATCTTTGCAGTCCTTCCTGCTCTCCCTCTCAAGTCATCAGTTACTGGCATCTCATAGCTAGTGAAAGTTCTTGTCTGTCTATAATGTAACTTGGTTGCTGATTGATGTTCTTTGCTTGCTTTCTTATCTTTGAGGGATTTAGTTTGAAGATTCTAAGGCTAATTTCCCAGTCCACCCTTTTCTAAGTATTCATTTATTTACTGTAGGGGTTTTTCTGTTTCTGTTTTTAATATCTCTTCTTATATGTAAGGTATCATGTTGTTAGTCTACTCAGAAAGAAAAAAATATGGTAAATAATCATTTAAACCCCTCAAGTCTTTTTCCTAGGAGGATCAAACTTGTAGAAGTGCCTTCTAGCAAGCTTCAGAAATAGCAGTGGGGGACCACTCCCATTTTTGTAAAAAAATAATAATAAATAGCACTTTAACATTAAAGTCACTGAAGGCCAGTGAGTTATCTCTGTTACAAAATTTTCAGGAAAATGCCTTGGGTAATAATAATTGGCTTTAAAATCTCAAAGTTGTTAAGGCAAAATAAATATATCTAAAATTAAGGGTATATGATAAAGCTTTTTCAGTGGTAATTATATATGCCTAAACATCATTTTCAAAAGTGTTTGGTAACTTAAAACTTTGCAGTTTGCTGTATTAAATAGTACTGAAACATTAATTAATCTGAGTTTGCCTCTTATGGAGAATCTAGAGGATGGATTTGAATCTGTTAATGAACAAGTCCTGTATTTTATTTGCAATATCTCTTAAAATGTGAATGTATTGTTAATCTGGGGAGTGTTAATTACTTACATGCCACTTAAAAGTTAAGGTTTCTAAGAGTTAATAATTCTAACTAATTAGAAATTATGGTTTTGGTGTAATAAAGCATGAGGCACAGAGATGCATTTTGAAGGAAAAAGAAAGTGGATTCTAAAGCTGGTTATTTTTGAAAGTTGTAAGGTTTCTGAAGAAAGATTTGTGAAGTTGTAGAAAGTTTGTGAAAGTTGTAGAATTTTGTGAAGAGACATGTCAAAAGGAAGTTATGTAAATGACACAGGCCAGTAAGCCAGGAAAAGTAGAATGGGGAAACTAAGACAGTTAAACAGCAATTTGGAGCCATGTATTAAATCCTATCTTCCTTAATCCAAGGACACTTAAGAGTAAATGATTTGCACTTTGCCTCCCTAACCAGATGGTAAATAGCTTATGTCAATGTACTCAGGGACACTGATAGCAGAAATCCAATTAGTGTCATTTGCTGACCACACCCAAGGACCAAAGAAGTTAGAGAATAAACTAATCTGTTAATAGGGAAAATATATTTCCTGCTTTTCTACCCAGGAATCAAAAGTTCTATAAATTA
>NW_005871067.1:6786005-6863354 GCF_000147115.1 Myotis lucifugus | reverse complement strand
TACAAAAAGGCCATCTTTTAATCATGGGAACTGAAGTATGCTAGCCTATGTTTGTGTCTGTCTTTTGATAAAATAAATTTAATAATCCTTCGAGGGTTTGGATTTTTTTAAATATATTTTATTGATTTTTTTACAGAGAGGATGGGAGAGGGATAGAGAGTTAGAAACATCGATGAGAGAGAAACATCGATCAGCTGCGTCCTGCACACCTCCTACTGGAAATGTGCCTGCAACCAAGGTACATGCCCTTGACCAGAATTGAACCTGGGACCTTTCAGTCCGCAGGCCGATGCTCTATCCACTGAGCCAAACCAGTTAGGGCCAGGGTTTGGATTTTAAGAAACTTTTTCTTGACCTAGAATTAGCTTTGGATCATCCCAATAGGCCCTGGAATGCTTCAAATATTTATTTCTCTGTCATGAAGGAAAATTTTCTGCTTAAAGTATATGGGATGCTTTGTCAAATAATAATAACCATATTATGCTTCCATTTTAAGCTTTAATTGTTATTCTGGAATATTGTGTTTTGCAGAAAGGACAAGATTCCATGTCATTTGAAAGTATTGGTGATTCTTAAACTTTTTGTTTTTCAGGTATAAGGAAGCATTTTTAACACAAATTTGGTAAATTATATATTTCTCTCCCTACCTGTCCCTCCAGTATTTTGGCAATTCTTAATAAGTGGCAGTACATTTCTTTGCATTAATTTAATGAGACCTCTTTCCAATTGTAGCTATGTTAACCAAGATAAAAACTGAAATTGGGCCTGCTTATAACAGCCATGGCTTCACTGCCTTTTGCAGTACTTGGTCCATCCAGCATTCCATGGGAATCCCTTACAATCCACTAGGGCAGGCCATCATCATTTAATGTGCACAGGCTACACTGAAGGGTATGCTAGTAAAACAAAAAAGGGGGAATATGGGACTCAAGGACCCAGCTATAATACTATCTAAAGAACTCTTTACCCTTAATTTTTTGAATTTGAATGATAATTTTCAGTCCTCACTAACCCCATCTCAGAAACCACAAGTCTGTTGGCGAGATGTGGACACTAATAACTGGATGTGACCTAACGAATCATTAACATCCGGGAGAGGATATGCGTATGTTTCCACCCCCAGAGGGCTGCTGTGGATTCCAGCTCTCCAGATTAAACCTTACCATGGCATGGCACGGGACCAATTCTCTTCCAGAAATGAAGAATCTGAGCCTGGGGATTCCACAAAATTGAATGTTGCGCCTTCACCAGACCCAGATAGCCCCTGGAATAACCTGCAGAATGATTAAGCAGACGGCAGAGGCTGAGCAATTATTGGAGCATACTCACACTCCATGCATTCCAGATAACTAACCATTGCTATTTTTGTTTTTCTTATAGTCTGTAAAATCGGAACTGGAGCAGTAAATGCGCTTCATGGACCCTGACATTCCAAAGCAGAAAGTTCACCACCTCCCTCTGTCATCTACATTCAGCAAAACAAAAAAGGGGGAGATGTTGGGAAGCATGAGACTTGGTTGGAAAGTTTGTAAGGAGGACATTCTGATAAAAGAGAAGTGTGTGGAAGGCTGCCTGCCCTGTTTGTTGGAAATCCGACTTCAGTAGACTTAGGGAAGTATGAAAGGCGGTGCCCCTAATTATTCCTTGACAAGTCTGTGCATATGCAGACCCCTGGGTGTTTATTGGAATCCTTATGCTTAATCCCTGGATGCCCTTGCCTAGAGGACAATGTAAACACATGTGTCCTCTCAAGATTACTCACCCTACTGATTGTATCTAAAGATAAAAACTGCAATAAAAGGCTAATGAGGCAGGCAATCAAGGCTGCTCTGGCTGCTAGAGCCAGGAGCCCCTTAGCCCTCTCTTTCACAGTCAAACTGTGTCTGAGTAATCTGTTCATCCATCATTCAGGGGCCACTGGTCATCCCCGGCACACTCTTTTACTATTGGATGGCTTTCATTGTTCAAATCATTGGAAAGAAAGGGTTTTCTTTCTTAAACATGAAAGTGTCCGAAAACTTGAAAAGAATTTGAAAGACTGTCTTTTCATTATATTTCTCAAGAACATTACTTTAAATGCAGATGCTTTTTGTCTATTAAAGAGTCTGGTGTATTTTTAGGACTTCTTCTTTGACCTTTAACACTTTAGATAACATTAGATTACTGTTTTTTTTTAAGAAGGAAATAACTCACAAAGAGCCAAACAGAAGAGATGCACAGAGCAAGGTATGGAAAAAGGGCACAGAGCTTCTTTGTTCCTTCTAAGGGCACCATTCTCTCCAAATCTCACATGTTCACCAACGCAGAAGCTCTTCTTCATCCAGGCCTTTAAATGAGGCTCCAACCTGAAGCAGCTTGACATGTAGAAAGGTTTTCTGGTCTTCTCTGGATTATAGCATTTCTCCTGTCCTGACCAGTGTGGCCTGTGCAGTTCCTATCAGCAGGAAAATAGGGAGGTGGGCCCTGTATATATGCCCATGATACCAGCAGGCAGCTTTGTCGTTTGTGTTCTGAGACTCTTAAGCATATTCTTTTCTTCCTCCCCTGTGCCCACCAGCTACCATTCGTTCATTTCCTGCTGCCAGCAGTCAAATGTGGGGCTTTGGAGAAGAGCCAATGATGTATGTCCTGTGTATTTATTCAAAAGTGTGGGGCTGTGCCATCTCTGTGCCCCGAGACTCCCTGGATAGCTGTTGTCTACAAATAGTTGCTTTGCCTCCTTCCTCACTGGGGAGTTAGGCAATGGGTTTTGTTTTGCTGAGGCCCACTGTTCTCTCTCCCAGGGTGCAGCCCTTCTGGGGCCAGTTGCAGCTTTGAGCATTTTATGTCTGTAGTTTCCTCCCTGAAAATAGTTGTCTTTGTTGTGGCTAAGATATTTAGATCTTCTCAGCAGTACCCTTATGTGATTGACTGAGGGAGCTGTAAGTAATTTTTGAATCTGGCTTACTTCTATTTGCAATGTAAAATGCTAGAGGCTGCATAATTGCTCAACCCACTCCTTATATTTGATAAACTATGTTAAGAAAGTGCCGGGGTTCTTGTTCCAGCACTAAGAAGGGTTCAGGAAATCTGGAGAAGGGGCTGTGTGTCTAATAGTCCAGAGATGAAATATAATTTTGAAAGGCATTTGGGGGTCAGAGGAGCCTAGTTTAAAGGAAACTAAGATCTCCTTGTCTCAGGACCCCATTCTTTTTATTAACACAAATTGTCCTGAGGCAAGGCAGAGATATACACTTCAAAGGGTCAGGGTTTCCTATACAGAGTCCATTGTCAGATTAGGGAGAATTAGCCTAAGGCTGTTCAGGTGTTTGGCCAGTAGGAGGCAATATTACATGTAGATTAAGATGCCCTTAGCTGTCTGGCAGCAAACAATCAATTTAATGTATCCTATTCAGGTTTGGGGAAATGCCATCAGCCATTCCCAGATTCAGCCCTGCTGTCATGCTGGAATTGGCTTCCAGCAAGAAAGTATGTTATTTTGTTGTAAGGTCTGTATTTTTTTCAGAAATATTGATGATAAGAACCTAACACTGGATGTTTCACCCCAATATTAAATTACACTGCTTGGAGGCACGAGTCAACTTCTCTGTGTCTGGTTCTCTCAGGAATCTTTTTTTGTGATTCTTTATCTAGAGGAAAAAACACACACCACCTCAAGATCCTTTAGTAACTAACTCTGCCAGTGACCCACAGAGTTGAAAGAATGCTGCATGGGAATGAAGCTCTTACCTGGAGCACTGAATTCATAGCAACATTGAAGGTAGTAAGTTGGTTTTCTCAATGATGAAAGATGGATAAATTGGATTATTTCCACTGCACATAAATTTAATTTGATGACATCTGAAATTTAAACTACAAGGAGACAGAAATACATGAGAGTCTGGAGAGGAGTGAAATCCTCCATTTGTTCAACTTCACCCATGTATTTAGCACACAAAGTGAAAATTATATTTTTCTTGTTTTTTAAGGTAAAATATTTAATTTAAATTGAAATATTTTATAGTCTTTCTTGAAATGACATTTTAAAAATTATAAAGTTGAAAAATTAATTGGACGAGGAGATAATTTAAAGATTATTAAAAATGAGTGATTAAACTAAGAACAAAAGTGTTGAAACTTTCATAGTTACAAAATTGCCATTCCAGTAAAAATTATAGATAAGTGCTTAACTGAGAGCAATGTTGTCCTAATAAGCAAATATAAAATGACTCATATGTAGATTTTAATATTGTAGTATAATAGCCATGTGTTAAGAAAAAGCAGAAGTTTTTATAAAACATATACTGCATACATTTTTGTGTATCAAAGGTTATATCAAAAGGGATTTAATGGTGAAAGAAGGAACTCCCAAGCTAGAAGTAACATGTTATTAGAACTATATTAAAAATATTTGTATACTTAGCATATTTCAATAAATTTTCCCTCAACTCATGTACCACTCTTTTCAAATAGCCTACATGCTAAGTGTATGGATCAGATTTAGTGAAATTATGTTAGAGTACAAATATAATCAATTGCGTTTGACTTTGGTTGGCATAGGTTATCTGCATATAATTTAATCATACTTATGTACAAGTAGAAAAATATTAAGTCTTCATGTAATGAAAACTCACTTTAGTCTGACACCTAGCTATATAATAATTTATGCCTGGCTATATACTAGGAATAGGGAAAACAGACATGATATGCCATTTTTTAATCTTCAAAGTTCCTCCTTTAAAACTATTTTATAAATGTACTTTTTAATAAATAAACTTTCTTATTTTAGAGTAGTTTGTTCACAACAAATCTGTAAGAGATTTTCTATATGCTCAGTACCCATGACTGAATCTAAGAGAAGCAGTAAACAAAATAAACAGACCTAGTGATTCAGATACTAGAGTTGGAAACAAGGACTTTAATATATTTCTGGTAACTGATAAAGAAAACAAAAAAAAAATGAATAAGTAAATTAATGGTGTAGAATTTTGATAGAATATTGGTATCTGTAAGAAGAAATGAGTATAAATTCTAGAAGTTAAAAAATACAACCTGAATTACAGTTTCATGTAATAGGAGTTTCATGTAATAGGAGATTAATTCTGTAAAAAAAGTTAATAGAAAATATTCAGGGGCCACCAGGGAATCAGCCTTGGAACTGAAGGGTTTGGTGGCCCCAGGAGGCATCTTTCCCAGCTCTGGCCTAGTAGACAGGGCAGCCTGAACCCCACCCACTGGGATTCAGACTGACCACTCCCTGCATCCATCAATATCCTCTGGAAGCAGTTTTTTAAAAAATATATTTTTATTAATTGTAGAGAGGAAGAAAGAGGGAGAGAGAGATAGAAACATCAATGATGAGAGAGAATAATTGATTGGCTGCCTTCTGCATGCTCCCTACTGTGGGGTCGAGCCCACATTCCGGGCATGTGCCCTTGACTGGAATTGAATCTGGGATCCTTTAGTACACAGGTTGAAGCTCTATCCATTAAGCCAAACCGGCTAGGGCAAGGAAGCAGTTTTTGAAACATGAATCCTTCACTCTTCCTGACTGTCCTTTTCTTAGGAATGGCTTCAGCTGCTCCACACTTGATGGAAATTTAGATGCACAATGGAGCCAGTGGAAGGCAACACAAAGAAAATTATATGACTTGAATAAAGAGGATGGAGGAGAGCACTGTGGGAGAAAAATATGAAACTGACCTGCACAATCAGGATACAACCAAGAGAAACAGCTTCATCATGGCAATAAATGCCTTTGTTAGCATAACCAATGAAGAATTAAGCCAGGTGATGAATGGTCTTTAAAACCAGAAGCATAAGAAAAATAAAGTGGTTGGGACCTTCTCCTTGTAGAGATCCTCCCATCTGTGGACTGGAAAGAGAAATGTTATATAATTACTGTGAATGACAAGGTATGTGCAATTCTTGTTGGAATTTTAATGCAACTGTTGCACCAGAAGGACAGGGGTTCTGGAAAATTGGCAGATGTATTCCATTGAGTGAGCAGAACCTTGTGGATTACTATCAGTCTCAAGGCAATGAGAGCTGCAATTGTGGCTTAATGGATAATGCCTTACAGTATGTTAAGTACAATGGAGGCTTGGGCTTAGAGAAATCCTATCCATATCATGCAAAGGTTGAATCCTGCAAATACAAGCCCAAGGATTCTGTTGCCAATGACACTGGCTTTGTGGACACCCATCAGAAGGATAAGTCCCTTATGAAGGCAGTGGCAATTGTGGGGCCCATTTCTGTTGCTATAGATGCAAGCCAGGATAGTTTCTATGAAGAAGCCAGACTACAGCAGTGAAGACCTGGATTATGGCAATTTGGTGATTAGGTATAGCTTTGAAGTTGTAAAAGAAGATAATAAATATTGGCTTGTCAATAACAGCTGGGGTACAGTTTAGGGCGAGAATCTACATATATAAAAGGCCAGCGACTGTTATGGTGGAACGACTGGAATGGCCAGAACGACCGGTTGACCAGTTGCAATGATGCACACTGACCACCAGGGGGCAGACACTCAACGCAGGAGTTGCCCCCTGGTGGTCAGTATGCTCCCACAGGGGGATCGCAGCTCAGCCAGAAGCCGGGCTCATGGCTGGAGATCTGTGGCAGCACTACCAAGTGGTGGCAGCAGGCGTAGAAGCCAGGATAAGCATGAGCTGTGGGGAACCTGGCCCTGGTTTGGGCTCCTCCCTGGCCACCTGCCACTTAGGGCACTGCTACATCCCTCGGGGGATGTCTGACTGCCGGTTTAGGCCTGTCCGAGGGGATCAGGCCTAAACCGGCAGTCGGACATCCCCTGAGGCAGCGGTTCTCAACCTGTGGGTCGCGAACAATGAAAATACATCCTGCATATCAGATATTTACATTACGATTCATAACAGTAGCAAAATTACAGTTATGAAGTAGCAACGAAAATAATTTTATGGTTGGGGGGTCACCACAACATGAGGAACTGTATTAAAGGGTTGCGGCATTAGGAAGGTTGAGAACCACTGAAGGGGTCCCGGATTGTGAAAGGGCACAGGCTGGGCTGATGCTCAATGTAGGAGGAGGGGTAGGGGGTGCAACAAGGCCTGGAGGCACATGCTATGGCCCAGGGATCCCAGGAACCGCAAGTCCAGAGCTTGCTTTCCAATAAAAAAAATTTTGGAAAAAAAAAGCGGTCGGACACTGCCACCCTGGGAAGAGTGGTTTCAGGAGGGAAAAGCTTCCCCAGGCCCTGCCCGGCCCGACTGGCACACCATGGAGGACCACGCACCGACCATGGCGGAGCCCCCCACCCTGATCCCCTTAGTCCCATGGCTCGCGACTCACCGGTGACATGAAGGAAGCACAGCCCCTCCGACTCCAAAGCCAATTGCTCCAACAGCTTCTCCCCGTCCCACTCCATGGTGTATGCAGTGCTACCTGGTCACACCACCTCAGCTCCGGCTTCCGGCTTCCTGCCCGCCCCTTTGTATACTAAGTCTGCTCAGAACTGGCTTCAGCCTCCCTGCCAATAGCGCTGCAGCACAGCCAGAGAGTGGTGGGATTGATTTCAGAGAGGAAGAGAGAGGAAGAGAGAGAGATAGAAACATCAGTGGTGAGAGAGAATCATTAATTGGCTGCCTCCTGCACGTCCCCTACTGGGGATTGAGCCCGCAACCCGGGCATGTGCCCTTGGCTGGAATCAAACCTGGGACCCTTCAGTCCACAGGCTGATGCTCTATCCACTGAGCCAAACCAGCCAGGGAAACACTGTTTACATTTGTAGGGAAGCAGAACATTCCACTCCTGCCACCTGTGTCACCTTCTAGGCTAAGAAAGGTCGGCTGTTCTCTGTGTTTCTCCTCCCATCCAGAATCAAAACCTCTTGGGGATGAATGATCCCAGCGACCGCCCCAACACATGCTCAGTGTCACTGTCACAGACATTCCCAGTCATTATAGCCTGCTCCTCAGTCCGCAGTACCCTGCTCCACCCACTGCCACTCCTCACCTGTCACCCCCTGAGGACCACCTTATGTTATCCTATTTGAAATGTGAGCAATATCTCAAATGCCCCCCTGTCCCTTTTTTCCCCAATAGCTTCCTTGCCCTACATTTCTTCCTCTAAAAACCTTGCATTTTAAAAATATGTATTTGATTGATTTCAGAGAGGGAAATAGAGATAGAAACATCAGTAATGATAAAGAATCATGGATCAGCTGCCTCCTGCACATTCCAAACTGGGGATCGAAACCTCCTGCGGCGCCTCCCCCTGGCCAGCAGTCCCCAATTGGCAGTGAGGGAAAGAGGAGAGGTGGTGGGAAGGTGGGAACCTGATTGGTCCTGATCGCCTGCCAGGCCTAGGGACTCTACTGTGCATGAATTTTGTGCACCAGGCCTCTAGTGGCTATATAAAGATGGCTGAAACAAGCACTGCAGAATCACCATCACAGCCATATATCTTACTGTGTGATAAAGACTTGATTGAAAACAGAATACTCACAGGAGGAATTTTATCTTAAAACTGACTACACCTTATTGAGTGGGATAAAGCACTTGAATTGTGGAAAATCCAAGTTGTGGTTTGAATTCTGTGACATTTTACACTGGTAAAATGTTACCACTTCTTTAATTGCTGCTGTAAACAGCTTTGTATGATTGCCTTGCCTAATAACTTTAAAATTTCATATTTTAAGAGTATGTATAAAGTTTCACCTTGTGAAGTAAAACTTAATTTTATATATAGAAAGAAAATAACTGAATTAAATTATAGACAGAAAAATAAGGAAAATTGTCTGAGACACATGAGATACAATGAAATGTTATAATTTATATGTAATTGCAGATCCAGAAAGAGGAAAAAAAGAGAATAAGACAAAAACAATGTTTGTAGTGATAAGTACTGAGAATGTTCCCAAAGTGATAAATAGCATCAGCTCATTAATGCAAGAAGAGCAGGAAGCATACACAGGCTAAATACTAGAATGGCACACACAGGAAGATCTTAGCAAACTTATTGAACACCAAACAAGACAAAATAGAGAAACTTTTAAAGCAACAAGAAAAAGAAAGTCTTTAAAGAAGCAAATAATAACACTATACTTCTTCAGCACTTTAAAAACATTCGGTATCTAAAGATATTCAGGAACAAAGATAGTGGCGAAAGTAAATGCTGGTATTTGCTGCCTCCCACAAACACATAAAACTTAAAACTAAAATACAGAACAACCATCATTCAGAACCACCTGAAAGCTTGCTGAGTGGAATTCCTTTAACTAGAGAGTAAAGAAGAAAGTACATTGAGACTGGTAGGAGGGGTGGAGGCACGGATGAGCTGGTCTGACACCCACAAGTGGTGTGTTTTTAATCTGGAGGAATATCTCATCTGCAGAGGCCTCCTGTGAGAAGCAAGGAGTCCAAACCCCAAACCAAACCCCCAGCCCAGGGTTCCAAAGCTTGGAAAAGAAGTCCCCAAAACTTCAGGCTATAAAAATCAGTAGGGGCTGTGGCTGAGTGACGTGGAGGCTGCTGGAGACTCAGGTAGTACCTCTTAAAGGGCCAGTGCATGAACATATACAAACCTGCTCTCTCTGAGATCCAGCATTGGACGGTGGCATTGAAGGAACCAGGAGCATAAGGATAGGATTGTTTGGCATTGGGGCAGGAACTGGGGGGCAGCTTTTTCCCAGACAGGGGTGCAAACAGGGGTCATTGTTCCTGTGCTGGGACCTCCCCTGTTGCAGAGCTGACTGGCAGCCATATCTGAGTTTCCATCAACCTGGCTCAAACTGTTTGCTCCATCCTGGTGATTCCATGAGAACCTGCTCCATCCAAGCTGCAGCCCAACCCAAGCTGTATGCACCTGGTGGACAGCTTCAGACTATACCATATTGTAACTCTACACATCCACAAGTGACACACTCAAGAGGCAGACTTAGTGAGCACCAAAGCCCCACTGAAGCAAGTCCTGCTCCATAAGGTTGAATCCTACACAACAGCTCTCCCACTGTAGTCACAGCTGTTCTTCCCAGCCAATTGGCCTGAAGTCAATTTCTCCCAGTGATGCCAACAGCAACCAAGGCTCAACTACAAGACTGCACACACCCCACACAGGGGCTCACCTAGAGTGCCCAGCTCAGGTGATTGGGGAGACTGAGCCACTGGATCATACAGGACAACTACTACATAAGCCAACTCTACCAACTCCAGGAGACATAGCAGCTCTCTCTAATATATAGTAACAAACACAGGGGAGTGGCCAAATTGTGGGGAGACAAAGAAACATGAAATGAAAGAACAGAATTCTCCAGGAAAATAAATAAATGAAATGGAAGCAAGCAAACTACTAGATACAGAGTTCAAAACAAGAGCAATAAGGTTGCTCAAGAATCTAAATTAGAGCTTCAAGGGACTTAGCAAGACTTTCAAGGATCTTAGTGAGAATTTCAAAGACATGAAAAAGGACCAGTCAGAAATTAAGCATACACTAACTGAAATAAAGAACAATTTACTGAGATTCAACAGTAGAGAATTCCAAGGATCAAATAAACAATCTGGAATATGAAGGAGCAAAATACACCCAATCAGAAGAGCAAAAAGAAAGAAAAAGAATAAAAAATTGAAGATAGTTAAGGAGCCTCTGGGACAACTTCAAGTATACCAACATTCTCATTATGGGGGTGCCAGAACAAGAAGAGAGAGAGCACGATATTGAAAACCTATTTGAAGAAATAATGACAGAAAACATCCCCTACCTGGTGAAAGAAATAAACTTACAAGTCCAGAAAACACAGAGTCCCAAATAAGAGGAACCCAAAGAGGCCCACACCAAGACACATCATAATTAAAATGCCAAGGGTTAAAGACAAAGAGAGAATCTTAAAAGCAGCAAGAGAAAAGCAGTTAGTTACCTAAAAGGGAGCACACCTACAATTGTCAGCTGATTTCTCAACAGAAACTTTGTAGGCCAGAAGGGAGTGGCAAGAAATATTTAAAGTGATTAATAGCAAAGATCTACAACCAAGATTACCCATCAAAGCTATCATTTAGAATTGAAGGTCAGTTAAAGAGCTTCACAGACAAAAAAAAAAAAAAAAAAAAGCTAAAGAAGTTAATCACAACCAAACCATTATTACATGAAATGTTGAAGGGTATTCTTTAAGAAGATGAGGAGGAGGAGGGGGAGGAGGAGGAAAAGGAGGAGGCAGAGGAAGCAGAAGAAACATATGAAAAATAAAATGGCAATAAATACATACCTATCAACAATAGAATCTAAAAATCAAAATAAATGAGCAAGGAATCTAATGAGCAAGATAAACTGATGAATAAAATAGAACCAGAGGCATGGAAATATGGAACAGGCTGACAAATCTCAGAGGGAAGGGGGCAGTGGGAGCAGGGAGAGATTAACCAAAAAACTTATATGTATATATGCATTACCTATGGACACACACAATAGGGTGGTGATGGCCTGGGACAGGGTGGAAACCAGGTGAAAGGGGGAAATGTGGGGCAAAAAGGGGGACATCTGTAGTACTCTCAAAAATAAAGATTTTAAAAAATAATCTTTCAAGGAAAAAAGAAAACAGCCAGTATCATTAATAATTGAAATAAAATAATTTCATATATGTAATTCAATATCTACCAAAAAAATCTTTGAAAAAAATTGAGACAAAATAGAAATATTTTCAGACAAACCAAATGTCATAATAAATTCTTCAAGAAGAAAAATTGCCCCAAATGGAAATTTGGTATTTCTTAAGCAAATAAGGAGTAATAGACACAGTAAATATAAGAATAAATGTAAATACTTAACCCACAAAATAAAAATAAAATAATACTGTTTTCTTTGGTTTAAGAAAGTAAAAGTTAAAATGCAAAATAACAGTAATGCAAAAGGGCCAGAGGAAGGTAAATGGGGTTAAAATTAATCAGATGGAAACAGTTGGAGATACCTCAGGGAACCTCTAGTCTGAGAAAATAGTTATCTTGGAGAATAATTAAAGAAAGTAGAAAAAATTAGAGGGAAATGGGAATATTAAGAAATTATTAGTTGACCTAGCCGGTTTAGCTCAGTGGATAGAATGTTGGCCCACAAACTGAGATGTCACAGGTTTGATTCAGCTTAAGGACACATACCTTGGTTGCAGGCTCCATCCCCGACCCTGGTGGTGGAGTATGAGGGAAGCAACCAATTGATGTGTCTATCTCACATTGATGTTTTCCTCTGTCTCTCCCCTTCCCTGAACTCTCTCTAAAAAATCAATGGAAAAATATCCTTGGATAAGAATTAACAAAAAGAAAAAAGAAAAATAAAGAAAGGAAGAAAGAAATAGTTGACTAACACAAAGGAAAACAAGAAAACAGAGAAAAAGGAATTAAAAAATACAGGTGGAACAAATAGAAAAATGTAAAGATGATATGCATAAACCCAAAAATATCAGGTACTGGGTTAAATGTGAATGGACTAAATGGGATTATGAGATGGCAGTGGATTAAGTGCAAGCTACATTGAAATTCTCTCAGGACCAAACTAGAATTACAACTAAAATATAGAAAAATCATCCTGAATAATCAACTAAAGACTAGCTGGAGAGAACTCTTATAACCAAGGATTTACAGAGGAAGCCACATTAAGAGTGGTAAGAGGTGTGGAGTCACAAAAGGGCTGGCCAGGCTCCCACAGGCAGCAACTGAAGTTCTAGATCAGCGGTTCTCAACCTGTGGGTCGCGACCCTTTTGGGGGTCGAACGACCCTTTCACAGGGGTCGCCTAAAACCATCGGAAAACACATATATAATTACATATTGTTTTTGTGATTAATCACTATGCTTTAATTATGTTCAATTTGTAACAATGAAATTGGGGATCACCACAACATGAGGAACTGTATTAAAGGGTCATGGCATTAGGAAGGTTGAGAACCACTGTTCTAGATGGATATCTCAGCTATGAAGGGGTTCCCCTTGAGAAGTCTGGGCCTAAACCACAAACCAGGCTCCCCAGCCCAGAGTAACAGAACTGGAAAAGCTGCACTTATAACAACATCTGGCTGTGAAAAGAAATGGGGTTTCTGTCTGCCAGAGAAAGATGGCTAGAAATGCAGGCATCCTCTTAAAGGGCCAACACACAAAATTTAGTGTTCAGCGCCAGCTGTGGGCAAACTACGGCCCACGGGCCGGATCCGGCCCGTTTGAAATGAATAAAACTAAAAAAAAAAGACCGTACCCTTTTATGTAATGATGTTTAATATGAATTTATATTAGTTCACACAAACACTCCATCCATGCTTTTGTTCCGGCCCTCCGGTCCAGTTTAAGAACCCACTGTGGCCCTCGAGTCAAAAAGTTTGCCCACCCCTGGTTCAGCCCCTCACCTTGGGTTCCAGTAGAGGGAGGGCAGATTGCACTAGAACCGACATGAGGAGAGGGTAGGTTGGTGTCTCTGGGGAAAGAGCCTGAGGAGATAGAAACCTGGATTCCTGTGCTGAATCATCCCTAAACTGCAGAAGCTCACTTTCTCAGACAGACCTTTTACTCCAGGCATTTTAGCCTTGGGGGTAAGCAATTTCCTGACCCATTGAAAACCCTCTTGGTCCTAACCTGTGGAGTTTACACCCTGCTAAGCTCTAAATCCAGAGACTTATTAAGTGACTGAAACTAAAAATCAGCCTATAGGCAGAGGCAGATCTCTGGGTACTTTGAATCTTTGCCCAACCTGCTTCTGGGCCCAGGTCTAGGAAAACCAGGCCTTCGTGTATAGTTTGATATTTCCACACTCATCCAGCCCCAGCAGAGGGAACCACAAGCTGTAAATCTCTGATATCTCCAAACAGGGTACTCAGGGCCAGTCACCTATAGCTTCTGAGATTGGCCTGTGCCAGAGGCCCAGAAACAGTAAACTCAGTGGCCAGCTTCAGTCAATAACGAGCAGAATACATTAAGCGTCACAAAGGGAGATATTGACAGGCTCCAAACCCTGCTGAGGTGAATTCTGCTTCATGTGACAAAAACCTGCACAGCAGCATTCACGCTGTTTTGGGGGTTTAGCCTCATTTCAACCAGCCTGAGGAGTGAACTCATGCATGAATGTGTCAATAGAAATCAAGACTCAATTACAACAGGAGGGCCCCCACAATGCACACAGGGTCATTATTAGAACATCCAGGTGTGGTGATAAGGAAGACTGTGCCACTGGGTTTCACAGGTCACCTACTACATAAGGCTACCCTACCAATACTGGGCGTTGTAGCAGACCAACCCAATATATAGAAACAAACCCAGACAGGCAGCCAAAATGGGGAGACAAAGAATAGGAGAATTCTCCAGATTGCTGAGGCTTTTGGGGTCTTCTTTTATTCCATACTACAGGCCCAGTGCACGAATTCATGCATGGGTGGGGTCTAGCCAGCCTGGCCCCAATCGGGGCGGATCGGGGCCGGACGGGCCTGTTGGGAGGAGGAGACGGCGGGAAGTTGGCCGGCCAACCTGCCCTGATCAGGGCCCGATCAGGGCTGGGTCTGCTACGGGGAGGGGCTGAGGGCAATTGGCTAGCGGGCCCCGCCCCCGATTGGGATGGGGGGCCGATTGGGGGAGGAGCTGGCCATGGGGTGAGGCTGTGGGTGGTGGGCCAACTGGCCCTCCCTCAAATGGTGTGGGGGTCCAATCAGGAGCCAGCATCGTGGGGGAGGGGCCATAGGTGGTTGGCTCACCAGCTCTGCCCCTGATCAGAGTGGGGGGGCCAATCAGGGGTGGAGCTGGCTGGGGGGTGGGGCCATGGGCCGATGGGGTGGTGGGGGCCCATCTTGGGGGTGGGGATGGCCAAGGGGAGGGGCTGCAGGTGGTTGGCCAGCCGGCCCTGCCCCTGATCGGGGTAGAGGGGCCAAACTGGGGTGGGGCCTGGTGGGGGAAGAGGCTGCGGGCCGATTGGGGTGGGACAGGCTAATTGGGGGTGGGGCCGGCTGTGGGGAGGGGCTTCAGGAGGTTGGCTGGCCAGTTTTCTGGCCACAGTGGGTGTCATAGTGACCAGTCATTTCAGTTGTTATGGTGTTCCAGTTGCTGGATATATATATATATATATATATATATATATATATATATATATATATATATGTATATATATGTATATATATATTTATATATAATTTTTCTAGGATTTGTTCTAGATCTGTGAAATATGCTATTGGGATTTTAACAGGGATTGCATTGAATCTATAGATTGCTTTGGGTAGTATGGACATTTTAATAATGTTGATTTTGCCAATTCATGAACATGGTATATTCTTCCACTTGTTTATATCTTCCTCTATCTCTTTTTTCAATGTTCTGTAGTTTTCTGAGTACAGGTCTTTAACCTCCTTGGTTAGGATTACTTCTAAGTGCCTTATTTGTTATTTGGGTCCTCTCTCTTTGTTTTTTTTTTTTTTTGATGCAGTGGTAAATGGGATTGTTTGCTTAGTTTCTCTTTCTGATAATTTATTATAGGTGTACAAAAATTATTTTCTGGGTGTTAAATTTGTTTCCTGCTATATTGCCAAATTCTACTAAATCTAGTAATGTTTTTGGTGTAGTCTTTAGGATTTTCTACGTACAATATCATATCATCTGCGTATAATGAGAATTTTACTTCTTCCTTTCCATTTGGATGCCTTTCATTTCTTCTTGTCTGATCACTGTGGCTAGGACTTCCAGCACTCTGTTGAATAAGAGTGGTGAAAGCGGACATCCCTGTGTTTATCCTGTTCTTAGGAGAAGTGGCTTTAGTTTTTGCCCATTAAGTATGATCTTCGCTGTAGCTTTTTCATATATGGCCTTTATTGTGTTGAGGTATGATCCCTCTTTTCCCACTTTGCAGGTGTTTTTATAAAAAAAAAATTCTGTTGGAGCCCTAACCGGTTTGGCTCAGTGGATAGAGCGTTGGCCTGCGGACTGAAGGGTCCTAGGTTCGATTCCAGTCAGGGGCATGTACCTTGGTTGCGGGCACATCCCCAGTGGGAGGTGTGCAGGAGGCAGCTGATGAATGTTTCTCTCTTATCGATGTTTCTAACTCTCTATCCCTCTCCCTTCCTCTCTGTAAAAAATGAATAAAATATATATTAAAAAAAATTCTGTTGGATTTTGTCGAATCCTTTTACTGAATCATCTGATATGATCATGTGATTTTTCTCTTTCAATTTGTTTATGTGATGTATCTCATTTACTGATTTGTGAATATTGTACCAGCCTTGCATTCCTGGAGTAAATCCCACTTGGTCATGGTGTATGATCATTTTAATGTATTGCTGGATCTGATTTGCTAATATTTGTTGAGGATTTATCATCTAAGTTCATCAGGGATATTGGCCTGTAATTCTCTTTCTTTGTAGTGTCATTATCTGGTTTTGGAATTAGGATAAGGCTGGCTTCATAAAAAGAGGTTGGAAATATTCTTTCCTTTGAGATTTTTTGAAATAGTTTGAGGAGTATAGGTGCTAGTTCTTCTTTGAATGTTTGGTAAAACTCCCTTGTGAAGCCATCCAGACTTTTTATTCCCCTGCTTCTATTTCATCAGTTGTTATTAGCCTAATCAGGGTTTCTGATTCTTCCTGATTGAATTTTGGAAAATTTTTTTATTCTAGGAATATGTCCATTTCATCCCTATTGTCCAATGTGTTGGAATATAATAGTTCATAGTATTTTTTTATGATCCTTTGTATTTCCGTGGAGCCACTTGTTACTTCACCTCTTTCATTTCTCATTTTGTTATTTGGGTCCTCTCTCTTTGTTTCTTGGTAAGTCGGATGGGGGTTCATCAATCTTGTTTATCCTTTCAAAGAACCAGCTCTTGGCTCTATTGACATTTTGTATATTATTTTTTAGTCTCTCTGTCATTTATTTCTGCTATGATCTTTATTATTTTTTTTCCTCCCCTTCCTTCTACTTACCCTAGGATATTCTTATTGCTCTCTTTCTAATTCTTTAAGTTGTAGGATTAAATAGCTTATTAAAAGTTTTTATTGTTTTTTAAGGTAGACCTGTAGTGCTATTAACTTCCTTCTCAGGACTGCTTTCACTGTGTCCCATAGATTTTGGGTTGTTAAGTGTTCATTGTCATTTATTTCCAGGAAGTTTTAATTTCTTCTTTGATCTTTTTGATAACACTTTAATTGTTTAATAACATACTATTTGGCCTCCAAGCTTTTGCATACTTTTATGTTTTTATTGTAGTTGATTTCGAATTTCATGCCCTTGTGATCCCAGAAGATGCTTGATATGATTTCAATCTTCTTGAACTTGTAAAGACTTAGTTTGTATCCTACCATGTGATCTATCTTTGATAATGATCCATGCACACCCAAGAAGATTGTATATTCTGTAGCTTTGGGTGAAATGTTCTGAATATGTCAATTCCATCAGATCTAGAGTGTCTTTTAGGATCACTATTTCCTTGTTGATTTTTTTGTGGGGTGTTAACAGTCCCCTACTATGATTGTATTGCTGTCAATCTCTCCCCTAAAATCCTCCAGAAGTTTTTAATATATATTTGGATGCTCCTGTATTGGTGCATAAAAGTTTACCAGAGTTATATCTTCTTGTTCTATAGATCCTTTGAGTATTATAAAGTGGTCTTCATTATCTCTTGTTATGGTCTCACGTTGAAGTCCATTTTCGATTCATTTCCATTTTTCCCCCATCTCTTCACTTAACTTCTGTGTGAATCTTTTGTTCTGAGGTGGGTTTCTTGTAGAACTCATATATGTGGGTTATGTTTTCTTATCTATTCAAGTATCCTATATATCTTTTGATTGGAGCACTTAATCCATTTACACTTAAGGTTATTATTGATAGGCACTTACATATTGCTATTATTATTCTTTGTGCCTGTTTCTTTCTCTCTAGTTCTTCTTACAACAGCATTTCTTGCAGTGCTGGTTTGGTGGTAATAAACATTTTTAGCCTTTTTTGTTCTGTGAAGCTCTTTATTTCACTTTTGATTTCAAAAGTTAGCCTTAGTGGATAGAGTAGTGTTTGGTTCAGTCCCTTAGTTTTCATTATTTTGTATACTTCATGCCATTCCCTTCTGGCTTGAAGTGTTTCTATTGATAAGTCAGCTGACAGTCTAATTGGAGTTTCCATATAGGTAAATTTCTTTCTCTCTCTTGCAACCTTTAAGATTCTTTCATTGCCTTTAATGTTTGTCATTTTCATTAATATGTGCTGCAGTGTGGGTCTTTTGTTGTTTGCCTTGATTGGGACTCCCTGTGTTTCCTGAACTTGAGTGCCTTTTTCCTTCACAGATTAGGAAAATTTTCTGCAATTATTTCTTCAAACAAGTTCTCTATTACTCTTTCAGATTCTGCTCCTTCTGGAACAAGTGTGAGGAGATAATAACAATAACTATAAAGCAAATATTGTGATATTTCATGTTTCTCCAAAACTCCCTTAGACTCTCTTCTTGCTTTTTAATGTTTATTTTTCCCATTTGCTACTCTGAATGGGTGTTGTTGTTTTTTCTACCTTGTCTTCTAATTTACTGATTCATTCCTCAGTTTCATGTGGAATCCTTCCAGGATGTTCTTTATTTCAGCTATGTCATTCCTCATTTTTAATTGATTATTATTTATTGTTTCAACTTCTATTTTCAAGTTGGTGTAGCTCTCATAAAGTCCCTTATAATTGTCATTTAGTTGCTCTTAGTTCTCACTGAATTGTTTGAGCACCCTTATTAAGCATTACTCTGAATTCTTTATCTAACAAATTGTTTGCCTACATTTCATTTTATTCCTTTTCTGGCAATTCATCCCTTTCTTTCATTTGGGGGTTCTTTCTTTGTCTCCCCATCTTCCAATTTTGTCTGACCCTTTGTTTTTCTTTCTATGTGTTAGATCAAACTGCTATGCCTCCCAGATTTTGTGGGGTGATCTTATGTAGTAGGTGTTTATGAGACCCAGTGGTGCAGTCTCTTATATCTCCTGAGCTGGCTACTCTAGGAAATCTCCTTACTTGACTTATTTGGGTTCTTCTATTGTAGTGGTTCTTGAATGTTATTGTCCCTTTTGTGGATGTAGTCTCCTCCAAGGCTAGCTGACTATGTGGTTCATCCCTGACCACGTCATGCAGCTGTTATGGAGTTGTTGACCAAACAAAACAAAATACAATACAACAAAACACGAAACAAAAGAAACAAAATAAAAACATACACAAGTCCCCTAGAGCACAAAAAAATCAACTGCCAGAGAAGAGAGAATTAGGTAAGAGAAAAGAAAAAAAAAGAATTAAAGAAAAGTATGAGGAGATAATAACAAAACAAACAATCAAAAAGCTGAAACAAACAAAAAAACAACAACAAAGAAGGGGAGCTATATGTAGATGCACAGATGAAATAAAGAAAATAAGAATAAAGGATTAGGGGAATAGTAGAAGGAAATGGTTTAAATAAAGGAGGACAAAAAATTGAAACAGACAATAGAGGATCAAACAGATAGACATAAAATAAGAAAAGAAAAAAAGATGAGAAAGCAGGAGAAAAAGAAATGAGAGAAAGAAAAGAGAAGAAAAAATGAGTAGTGAAAAAAATTGTGTAGGAACTGGGAAGAGGAAAATTAGATATATGAATGAAACCACAGAGACTAGAATACTAACAAATCAATAAATCAGATAGATAAAGAAGATAAAATTAAAAAGAGAAAAAAGAAAAAATGGCGGCTAGCAGGACGGAGGTGAGGGATAGAATGTGAGTGAATGAGGGGATGAAAGGAGAGTGTGGTGTGTGTGTGAGTGAGTGAGGGACAGTTAAATCTGGCAGGAGCAGCAGGGGCTGGCAGACCAGGCTTTCTTGGACAGGGAGAGACTACCACCGCTGCGGGCACTCTCCAGACTGCAGGACTTGGGCACGTAGCCCATGCCATCTTGAAGGGGAGAGCTGCCTCTTCTGGGAACTCATCAGCACCACCACCCAGACAGGCCTTGGACACTGCCCACGACCTGGCAGCCACTCCAGCCAAAATCCTGCTGCCCCACCCACAGACCCGTGGACACTTGGACCTCCACCTCCTAAGGTGCACTGCTCCTGCAGCAGTAAGTGCAACTTCCCCCCCTCCCCAGCGGCAGACCTCAGGGCACCACATTCGTGCATTTCCAGTGCGCAGGCCTCCAGGGCACACCACTCCATAGGCAGCTCTTGGGAGCCACTGTGAGCCCCCACTGGGTGTGATTTTGTACAGACAAGGGTGCGCTGCCCCGCAGTAGAAATTATGAATTCCCTCTTCCTGAATAAATGCCCACAGACAACCCAGCTGCACAACATCAGCGCCAGAGCCCTTCAGAGTGCATCAGAGCTCTGCACCGGCAAACACACTGCCACAGTCATGCATTTCCAATGAGCAGGCCCCTTGAAACCAATTGAGACACCTCGATTTTGCAGCTTCAGTGCCAGGGCCCTTCAGAGTGCTTCAGTGCGCCGTGCTAGCAAACGCACTGTGGGTGCCTCTGTGAGCCACCACTGGGAGAGTGTGCCTATCCAACCACAGGTGCAGTAGCAAATACTGAGTCTTTCCACCCCACAGCTGCAGAACTCTGGACACTACAGTCGCATGCTTTTCCAGTGTGCAGGCCTCCCAAGCCCACCACTGCACAAGCAGCCCTTGGGCACCACTTGGAGCCCCCACTGGGCGTGCACTTATACAAACAGGGACACACTGCTGGGCTGTAGAAATGCTGAATTCTCTCTTCTGGGATACCTGCCCACAGACACCACAATCCCGGGGCTTCAGCGCCAGAGTGCATCAGTACACCCTGTTGGAAAACACACCGTGGGTGCCCCTGTAAGCCACCACTGGGGGCGTGTGTATCCAACCATGGAGGCAGCAGCAAAAGCTGAGTCTTCACACCCCACAATTGCAGAACTCTGGACACCACAGTCACACCTTTCCAGAATGCAGGCCTCCTGAGCACCACCACCCCAACAGACAGTTCCTTGGTGCCATGGTGCCTCCCCACTGGGCACATGCAATTTCAACCAAGGGCACTAGACAGCAAAAATTGGAACACCTCCCTCCACGGCTGCTGACTTCCAGACACTGCAGTTGCACCTTTACAGCTTGCAGGCTTACATCGAGAACTCAAATAGCTCAAGTGGGGAGCTATGCTAGATTACCAAGCCCATGAGACCTGAAAGATCACACCAGTAGCACCATCTCCAAAAGAACCTGGGTAGCAAAGCAATCAAATCTACAATTAAAACGTTAGAGCAAAACATGGGAAGACAAAAAAGCAATCCCCAAAAGAAAGAAAAAGAGAGATCACCAGAAAGGGAGTTAAATGAAATTGAGGCTAGTAACATATCAGAGAAAGAATTCAGAGTAATGGTTATAAGGATGCTCAAATGGCTGGATGACAAATACACACAACTCAATGAGAATTATAAAGAGCTGAATGAGAATGTCACCAACATGAAAAGAAACCAAGAGCAAATGAAGAATTACATTGCTGCAATAAGGAACACAATGGAAGGCTTAAACAGTAGACTAGAAGAGGCTGAGGACCGCATCAGCAAGCTAGAAGACAAGGTAGAAAAAAACACACAAACACAGTAGCAACTGTAAAGAAAATTTAAAAAGCAAGAGGAGAGCCAAAGGGAGCTTTGGGACAACACAAAACGAACAACATTTACATAATAGTGGTACCAGAAGGAGAGGAAGACAAGCAAGGAATAGAAAGCCTGTTTGCAGAAATAATGACAGAAAACTTCCCTGATATTGGCAAGAAAAAAACTATGCAAGTCCAAGAAGCACTTAGAGTCCCAAACAAGATGAACCCAAAAAGACCAAAACCAAGACACATCATAATTAAATTGGCAAACACCACCAACAAAGTAAGAATCTTAAAGGCTGCCAGAGAGAGACAGAAAGTTACCTATTAGAATATCAACTGATTTCCCAATAGAAACACACCAGGACAGAAGGGAACGGAATGAAATATACACAGTGATGCAAAACAAGGGACTGAAGCCCAGAATATTATACACAGCAAGGCTATCATTCAAAATTGAAGGTGGAATCAGGAGCTTCACAGACAAAAAAGGGCTAAGAGAGTTTATTACCACCAAGCCAGGAATGCAAGAAATGCTAAAGGGACTGCTGTAAAAAGAAGAAACAGTAAGGCAAGAAGAAACACAAACATTAAGAATAAAAATGACAACAAACAAGTACTTATCAATAATAACATTAAACGTAAATGGATTAAATGCTCCAATGAAAAGACATAGGGTAGCTGAATGGATTAGAAAACATGACTCATGTATTTGCTGTCTGCAAGAGACCCACCTCAAAACAAAGGATTCACACGGACTGAGAATGAAGGGATGGGAAAAAATTTTTCAAGCAAATGGAAATGAGAAAAAAGCTGGGGTTGAGATACTCATATCTGACAAAATAGAACTCAAAGTAAAGGCCATAACAAGAGATAAGGAGGGCCACTACATAATACTAAAGGGGCCAAATCAACACAAAGATATAACTCTGGTAAACATATATGCACCCAATACAGGAGCATCCAAATACATAAAAGAACTTCTGGAAGATATCAAGGGAGAGATCAAGAGCAATACAGTCATAGTAGGGGACTTTAATAACCCACTGACACTACTGGATCAATCCTGTAAACAAAAAATCAGCAAAGAAATAGCAATCCTAACTGACTCACTAGATCAGATGGACTTAATTGACATCTTCAGAATATTTCACCCCAAACCTACAGAATATATATTCTTCTCCAGTGCACACAGGATATTTTCAAAGATAGACCACATATTAGGACACAGGCAAAGTCTCTTCAAATTCAAGAGGATAGAAATCATAATAAGCATCTTCTCAGATCACAATGGCATAAAACAAGAAATCAATTACAATAAAAAACAATGAAAAAAATCTAACACTTAGAAGTTAAATAGCATGCTATTAAACAATGATTGGGTTACCAAAGAGATAAAAGAAGAAATAAAAAGCATCCTGGAAACAAATGACAATGAAAACACAACAATCCAAAATCTATGGGACACAATTAAAGCAGTACACAGTTCATAGCTCTACAGGCCTACCTCAAAAAACAAGAAAAAATGGTAATAAATTATCTAACCTTGAAACTTAAAGAATTCGAAAGAGAGCAACAAGAAAACCCACAGTATCCAGAAGGAAGGGAATAACAAAGATCAGAGCAGAAATAAATGACATAGAGACAAAAGCAAAACAATACAAAAGATCAATAAAACCAAGAGCTGGTTCTTTGAAAGGATAAACAAGATTTATGAACCTCTTGCCAGGCTCACCAAGAAACAAAGAGTGAGGATCCAAATAAACAAAATCAGAAATGAAAGAAGTGAAGTAATAACTGACCTTACTGATATACAAAGGATTGTAAAAAAAATACTACACACAACTCTACTCCAAAAAACTGGACAACCTTGACGAAATGGACACATTCCCAGAAAAATACAAGCTTCCAAAACTCAATCAGGAAGAATAAAAAACCTGAATAGGCTGATAACTACTGATGAAATTTAATCAGTAATCAAAAAAGCTTCCAGCAAACAAAAGCCCTAGACCAGATGGCTTCACAGAGGAGTTTTACCCAACATTCAAAGAACTAAAACCTATCCTTCTCAGACTATTACAAAAAATTCAAGAGGAAGGAACCCTTCCATGCTCTTTCTATGAAGCCAGCATTACCCTAATCCCAAAACCAGATGAAGACACCACAAAGAAAGAAAATTATAGGCCAATATCCCTGATGAACATAGATGCTAAAATCCTCAACAAAATTCTAGCAAACCAGATCCAGCATTACATTGGAAAGATTATACAACATGACCAAGTGGGGTTTATTCCAGGGATGCAAGGCTGGTACAATATCCATAAATCAATAAGTGTGATACATCACATAAATAAATCGAGAAACAAAAATCACATAATCATATCAATTGATGCAGAAAAAGCATTTGACAAAGTCCAACACCCTTTTCTGATAAAAATGCTCAGCAAAGTGGGAATAGAAGGATCATACCTCAACATAATAAAAGTCTTATATGACAAACCTACAACCAACAGCATACTCAATGGGCAAAACTAAAACCATTTCCCTTAAGAATAGGAACAAGACAGGGATGCCCGTTTTCACCACTCCTTTTCCCCATAGTACTGGAAGTGGTAGCCAAAGCGATCATACAAGAAGAAGAAATAAAAGGCATCCAAATTGCAAAAAAAGAAGTAAAATTTTCATTATTTTCAGATGACATGATACTGTACATAGAAAACCCTAAAGACTCCATAAAAAAATTATTAAACTTAATAAATGAATTCGGCAATGTAGCAGGATACAAAATTAATGCCAAGAAATCTATGGCATTTTTATACACCAATAGTGAACTGACAGAAAGAATTTTTTAAAAAAAATCCCATTTACCATTGCACACAAAAAAATTAAGATACCTAGAAATAAGCTTAACTAAGGAGGTAAAAGACCTCTACTCAGAAAACTACAGGATGTTGAAAAAAGAGATAGAGGAAGACATAAACAGATGGAAGAACATACTGTGTTCATGGATTGGTAGAATCAACATCATTAAAATGTCCATACTACCCAAAGTAATCTATATATTCAATGCACTCCCCATTAAAATACCAACAGCATATTTCACAGATCTAGAAAGAACTCTCCAAAAATTCATCTGGAATAAACACAAAAACAAACAAACAAAAAACCCCACAAAAAAACGAATAGCTGCAATGATTCTGAGAAAGAAGAAGAAAGTAGGAGAGACCTCAATACCAGATATCAAGCTGTATTACAAAGTCACTGTTCTCAAAACTGCCTGGTACTGGCACAAGAACAGACATATAGACCAATGGAATAGAATAGAGAACCCAGAAATCGACCCAAACCACTATGCTCAATTAATATTTGACAAAGGAGGCAAGAACATACAATGGAGGCAAGACAGTTTCTTCAATAAATGGTGCTGATAAATTTGGTCAGACACATGCAAAAAAAAATGAAACTAGACCATCAACTTACACCATACACAAAAAGAAACTCAAAATGGATAAAGGACTTAAACTTAAGATGGGAAACCATAAAAATATTAGGGGAAACCACAGGCAGCAAAATCTCAGACATATGCCGTAGCAATATCTTCACCCACACAGCTCCTAGGGCAATTGAAACTAAAGGAAAAATAAACAAATGGGACTACATCAAAATAAAAAGCTTCTGCACAGCAAAAGAAACCATCAACAAAACAACAAGAAAACCTACTGCATGGGAGAATGTATTTTTCAACGATATCTCTGATAAGGGTTTAATTTCCAACATTTACAGAGAACTCATACAACTTAACAAAGGAAGACAAACAACCCAATCAAAAAATGGTCAACAGACCTAAATAGATACTTTTTGAAAGAAGGCATAAGGAAGGCCAAGAGACATATGAAAACATGCTCAAAATCACTAATCATCTGAGAGATGCAAATCAAAATGACAATGAGGTACCATCTCACACCATTCAGAATGGCTATCATCAACAAATCAACAAATGACAAATGCTGGCAAGGATGCAGAGAAAAAGGAACACTTGTGCACTGCTGGTGGGAATGCAGACTGGTGCAGCCACTGTAGAGAACAGTATGGAGTTTCCTCAAAAAACTAAAAATAGAACTCCCATTTGACCCAGTGATCCCACTTCTAGGAATATATTCCAAGAAACCAGAAACACCAATCAGAAAGGATATATGCACCCCTATGTTCATAGCAGCACAAATTACAATGGCTAAGATTTGCAATCAGCCTAAGTGCCCATCAGCAGATGAGTGGATTAAAAAACTTTGCATATCTACACAGTGGAATACTATGCTCCTGTAAAAAGGAAGGAACTCCTACCATTTGCAACAGCATGGATGGAGCTGGAGAGCATTATGCTAAGTGAAATAAGTCAGTCAGAGAAAGATAAATATCACATGATCTCACTCATTTGTGGATTATAATGAATAACATAAATCGATGAACAAAAACAGATCTAGAGACAGAGAAGCATCAATCAGGTGCTCAAACCTCAGAGGGAAGGTAGGGGATGTTGGAGGTAAGGGGGAGAGATTAACCAAAGGACTTGTATGCATGCATATAAGTATAAGCGATGGATGCAGACAATAGGGGGTGAGGGTGAGGGCAGGGCTGGGGGATTGAGGGAAAATGGGAGGATAAAGACACATTTGTAGTACCTTAATCAATAAAGGAAAAAAATAATTATGTGTAAAAAAAAGAGAAAAAAGAAAGAATAGAGAAAAAATGTAAAAAGAAAATTAAACCAAATAAAAATGTACACGGCATTAGTTTTATCAGAGTCTAGTGCTCCATTAGGACATCCTTTGGATCCTACTCTTCTGTTCTGTCTGCCAATTCTGAGATTCCTGTGAGGTAGTTAGGTGCTAACCACTGTCTGGAACTTTTCTTCTATGGCTTTCAGCAACTTACTTGACATTCCAAGCAATCCACTGATGCACCGTTTATGTCTGTCTCCACAGGAATTGGCTGCAAGCAGGAGGGTCCAATCTGCCCTCTAATGAGGTTTGTTAGCACAATGGAGTTGAGGGCTAGGTCAGCCAAGTTCCCTGGGCTCCACCTCTGCCCACCTTTGCCTGCTAACCAGCTGTCAATCTTAATCACTCCAAAGTCTGAAAGGGCATTAGGGGGAAGAGATGCTATTTAGCTTCAGAGAATATGGTAGGTGTGTTTTCCTGTCCCAGAGCTACTCCTCTGCAAGTGGTCCCAAAATATTACTCTGCCCTTGGCTAGACAGAGGTCCTTTTATGTAGACCAGTGGGGTTGGCTGGAAACCTGGAGTTTTTATCAGTTCTCCCAGGTGGAGAAAGTACCAGTCTGGTTCCCTGGATAGTGGGATGGAACAGCCCCTCCCTCAATCCAGTCCCTGGCACACGTGAGACTGTTCAAACCTATAGGCTTGGCCTTTGCTTTTGATCTATCTGAAAAGATCAAAATACAGTGTGTGGCATGCAGGGCTCCTGAGGGTGGGACAGGCTGTATTACCTAGGGTGTTTTGTTTTGTTTTTCTTCTTTTCCTGCCCTCTGGCTACTGGCAGTGGCTAACTCCTCTTAGGAAAAATGGCCATTTCAATTTGGGGCCTATGACCAAATACTCCTGGCTACCGCTTTTCTACATCTTCTCATAATGCTTTGCACCACAGCCTCTCTTTAGGTACCTTGAGTCTGCATCTCTTTCCCTGCACCAAAGCCTTGGATGAGTAGCTGCAAATGAAAATTCCTGTGCTCTGAGTTTAAAACAAACAAACAACAAACAAACAATAGAAACTGCAGTTTTATCTCCAACTAGCTCTGGTCTCCCAGCTCCAGAATCTGCCTCCACCAGCAGCCTTGCCACCTTTCATGGCTGGATGTTATGGGGGCTGCTGTTCCTGACTCTGATGCTCTAAGCTGTGGAGCCCAGTCTGGGTCCAGGCCTCTATCTTATGAGGGAACAGACTCTCCTATAGCTGGAAGCTCCCTCCTCTCTCTTGGCTCAGTGGCCTGCTGCCCCTGGAAGCCTGGTCAGCTCTTCTTGTGACCTCACACTCCGTTCCAATCTCCAGTGTTTTCTGTGCTTCCTTGATATTAAGTCTCCTCAGCTGGACCTCAGTTGGTAATTCCAGGTGAATGTTCCCCAATTTAATTGTATTTCCAGTCTGGCACTGGGAAAAGATGCTCGACAAGTCTGCCTATTCAGCTGCCATTTTTTCCCCCTCATCAGAGCAATATTTTTGAGTGGCTGAGCATCTCTTAACCATGGTACACCCAAGCCTCATACCATGATGATGTCAGCAACACAGATGGCAGAGCTCTTCATCCTGAGGGACCACTGGGTGGAGCAGCATTTCTCTCAACCACTGAGCTTAGCCATAGGGGGTGAGCCAGACAAACATTGTTATTTAAGCCACTCTCATTTGGGATTGTTTATCCTATCTAATAAAAGACAAAAAGGGTAATTGACCATACCTTCGCTATGCTTCCCATTGGCTAATCATGGCGATATGCAAATTAACCACCAACAAAGATGGCGGTTAATTTGCATACTAGGCTCCAAGCGGTGGAGCGAAGCCAAAGGTACCCGAAGCCTGCCGAGCAGCGAGGCCTCACACCCCCGGGATTGGCAGGGCTACAAGGCCTCACGGCCTCGGGATCAGCAGGGCCGCGAAGCCTGATGGGTGGGGGGGGCGGGTCTCTGGCCGGAGCCCAGCCAGAGCGAAGGCCTGGATCCCGGGTGCCAGAGGAAAACTGTTGCCAGCAGCCAAGGGAAGGGAAGGCCTATTGCATGAATCTCTTTGTGCAACAGGCCTCTAGTAACTGCATAAATACCTTGAGTGTCCTAACTGCTTAACTAAAAACCAAAACAATGAAACAAAAACTTGCTTTAAACTTGTATATGTTATATCTTATTTACTCACAAAAATTCTCTAAGTTAGATGTTACCCATAATATTCTCATAATAGTAATGGCTAAATTATGAATATAGAGCACTATTCAAGTAATCTCAATGAATCTATGAGCTAGGTGGTATTATTATGCCCATTTTGGCAAAGAGAAAACACTCTCTAAATCACACAGCTAACAAGTGGTCAAAGTAGGATTTGAACCCAGACAGTGTGTGCATAAAGTAATGAAAACGCACTGCAGGGAAGTTAGGTGAGTTCTGAAGAGCACACAGCTGAACAGTGCCTGCAGCAATGCTTGATAATGATCTGAGTTCAGCTTCCCTGATGTTTTGAAAAACTTCCATAGAGTCTCTACACAATGCCTTTTGGGGATAACTTAGTGTTGGTGAGCACCTTCAGAGATTCATATAAAATAAATCAGGGTAACTCAATTAATTCTCTCTCTCTCTGTTTATCTCTGAGTGTGTATGTTTTGTTAAGAATTAGTCTTTAAACCTGTGATTTTAATTTTCCTTGTGTTTAACTTTCCTAATTAACAATAACCTCATAAATAATGATAAAATGATGCAAAACTCAACTTTCAGAAGTTAAAAAAACAAAACAAAACACAAAACTCTCTCCAACATGTTGCCTGGTTCTAGAAATACATTAAAAGCTGAAAAATCCTGGGTTACTAGTATTTTCTTCATTGGCAGCAGAAATCAGAAAAATTAACTTATAAGTTGCCCTTTTTATGTGTTTTTTTTTATCATCTTATAGAATTAACGAGAGGCCCGGTGCACTAAATTCGTGCATGGGGGGGGGTGTCCCTCAGCCCGGCCTGCACCCTCTCCAATTTGGAACCCCTTGGGGGATGTCCAGCTGCCGGTTTAGGCCCGGTCCCTGTAGGATCAGGCCTAAATCAGCAGTCAGACATCTCTCTTACAATCCAGGACCACTGGCTCCTAACCACTCACCTGCCTGCCTTCCTAATGCCCCCAACTGCCCTCCCCTGCTGGCCTGGTCACCCCCAATGGCCCTCCCCTGCAGGCCTGGTCACCCCCAACTGCCCTCCCCTGCTGGCCTGATCACTCCTAACCCCCTGTCAGCCTGATCTCACTCCTACCCCCCTGCCAGCCTGATCTCACCCCTAACTGCCTCTGCCTCAGCCCCCACCACCATGGCTTTGTCCAGAAGGAAGTTGGATGTCCATAAGATGGCCTGTTGACCCAATCTAATTAGCATATTACCCTTTATTAGTATAGATGTAGCCGAAAGAGATATTTGTCTTTCTTACCAGATAGTCTAACACCAAGTCAATCTACTAGTAGATTGTTTTCCAGGCTTTAAAATATATAACCAACATAAAAATAAACTCAATTAATTTGTGTGTTTTTCCCCCCTACCACTCATAACATGCATATCTTTATATGGGGAACTTTTCAGTTTCCACTTCCTGCATATGCTCACAAGTTATTTTATTTTTGCCTACATCATGTCCTTTTGCCATTTCTCTTTTGTCTGCACAAAAGCTCCCATTCCTAATGTTAAGTGAAAGTACTTATGCTCCTTAAACCACTCTGTCTCTATTAGTTTAGCACATGTGATGAATTTAGCCCCACTCTTCAGGGAAAGATAGGGGCTGTATTATTTATTTAAAAGCTTTTGTGACTGCATTTCTTGCTTTGTTATCTTTTGATGTCTTTCCCTTCTTAAGGTGTAAGCATCTTTAAGAAATGACTAGTGTGTATGTATATATCCTATATAATAAAAGGCTAATATGCAAATTGTCCCCATGGGTGGGAGTTCGACCCACTGGGAGTTAGACATGCACTGACCGCCAGGGGGTGTTGGCAGCAGGCAGCCGAGGGAAGGGAGGCCCTGGCCAGCAGCCAGCATGAATTTTGTGCACTGGGCCTCTGGGCCTCTAGTGTATATAGTGTATATATATTAGAAAACCTAGTGAAAAACCATGAATGTAATACTAGTAAGTGTTAATAAATGTATTTTGATTCACTGTAAAGACCTACCTGTGCATGAATTGTATGCACTGGGCCTCTGGGCCTCTAGTGTATGTATGTGTATATATATATATATATATATATATATATATATATCTTAGAAAAACTAGTGAAAAACTGTGAATGTAATACTAGTGTTAAATGTATTTTGATTCACTGTCAAGAATCAACAGCTCTACACAGTGATATAATAAAAAGTTTCTTCTAAGTGAATTTGTGTACCATAATCTCCTTTTAACATACAATGCCATAAAATGTTACATTATTGATTCAAGCAAACAACTGACCCTTTTTATACACTGACAATATGACCAATATTTATTTTATGTTATCTTTTTGGATATAAAAACCCTGAGATCCAGGCTATGATTTTTCTTGTTTTGTTTATTTTTCTACCGATGCATCAGAAGTCCTTGTGTTCCTTTCCAAACACAAATCCCACCCTACCTTTCGAAGGATCCACCATCCCTACCTTTTGATAATGAGTTCCTTTCTTTTCTTTATCATTTTGTGACCTGTATTCATATTTTGAAACATGTTCTGTATGATTTCAATCTTCTGAAACTTGTTGAAATTTGATTTATGCCAAGTAAGTATATAATCAGTTTTTTAAAGAATGTTCCATGTACATTTAAAATAATATTCTTTTTCTGCAATAGTTGAGCAGTCATTTCTATATCTACTTGGCCAAGTTTGTCCATTATTTTTTTTGTCTGTAGGTTCTATCAATTACTCAGGGACATGAGTTTGAAATCTAAATTGTGAATTCTTTGTCTGCTTCTTCTTGCAGTTCCCACTTTCTCTAGTAGGAAAACTCATTTTGAAACACAGAGCATGTACCATAGGTTACACACCATGTATAAAGTACATTACAGTATTAAACAATTCTCCACAGAGGATACATGAAGACATAAATGATATCATGTCAAATCAGTTTAGGTTTGGGCAGCACATCTGCAAGTCCTTCAGTTTTGAAAGCTTTGTGGATTTCATCATTGTAGATGAGAGATTTTATATCTCTATTTTGAGGTTATGTAATAATGAACAATATAAATGATGTTATCTTCTAGTAAGTGAAACTGTTTATTATCATAAAGTGATGTTCTTCATCTCTAGAAATGTCTATCACTTTAAATTCTATTGTCTGACATTAATATCATTCATATCAATGTGTGTTATCACTGTAGCAGCAAAAATTTTAATTTATGATATGTGATATTCTATTATATCTGTAAAACTCTGGTTGATATTGTGGTATGTCTTTCTACATCTTTTCCTATCCTTTTAGTTTAGGTATCCTATAAGCATATAATTAAAAGTTTAAAAATAAACTCTGAAGAAATTTGTCTCAAAGTACTCAGTCCCCTTATATTTAATGAAATCACCATATTACATTCAATAAAATAATTATCATAATTACTTTTTATATTTTCTCTCCTTTTTGACTTTTTTATTGATTAATTTTTGTCCTGTTTTTTCTACTAATTCAGAAGTCATTTTTTATTAGTTGTTACCTTAGAAAAAATGAAATATGCACACTTGACAAGATCTAAAATTAATTAGTTAATCACCAATCAGATGACAATACAAGGACATTAAAACACTGCACATTTCTGCACCCCCTGGTAGGTATGCTTTTTTGGCAATGATTATTTCTGTATTTTCTAAAACACTTCATGACTTGGTTATTATTGCAGTTGCATAGTCAGGAATCATTTAGATTTACCCACATTCAGCACTTTTTTTTGTCTTCAATCATTTTGGCATGTTATGCGTTTAATCTTTTTTTATTTAAAAAAAATTCAATTTGGGTAGGAAAAAATGGCAGCTGAATAGACAGACCTGTTGGGTACCTCATTCCAAGGCCAGGTTGGAAATACAATTAAATTGGAGAACATTCACCTGGAATATCCAGATGAGGAGGTGACTTATAACAAGGAAGGACAGAAGGCACCTGGAGACCGGTAAGAAGGGCAAGATCGCAAGAGGAGGGTTTCCCAGAGAGGAGGGAACCGAGCTACTGGGAGAACTGTTCTAGGAGCACACATGCCCATCCTTGGCGGTGGTGGTGACCCTACTAGGGACGCCTCTAGACCTGAAGCATCGTGACCCACAGTGCCCATATTATCCAAGCAGCTATGAAAGGTAGCAAGACTGCTGGCAGCAGGGGAGTCTAGAACTGAAAGACCAGAGCCAGTGGGGGACAGAGCCACATATTCAATTGCTTTTTTAAAAATCTCTAAACTCAGAGCACAGAAATTTTCATTTGCAACTACACACCCAAGGCATTGGCATAGGGAAGGAGGCATGGACTTAAGGTGCCTGAGGATAGGCAGGGTGGGAAGCAGATTAGGGAGACCTGGAAAAGCAGTAGCCTGGAGTCCTGCATTGAGCCATTCATACTCTTCCAAACTGAAATAGCCATTTTCCCTGGGAGGAGCTACCTGGGGGAAAAAACCCTGCCCTAGGTGATACAGCCTGCCACACCCAACATTTTGAGCTTTACTGAGGAAACAAAGGCAGAGGCCAAGCTTATGGATCTGAACAGTCTCAAGGAGCCCTCAGTGACCAGAGTGGAGGAGGGGCCATCCACTTCACTATTCTAGGAACCAGACTGATAAATACTCCAGGGTCACAGTTGACCCCATTGGTCTCCATAGAAGGATCTCTGTCCAGCTAAGGGCAGGAGTAATATTTTGGGCCACTAGTGAAGGTGTAGCTCTGGGACAGGAAAACACACCCATTATATTCCCTGAAAGCAAAACAGCACCAACCCCACATAAAGCCCTGTCAGAAACAGACTTGAGTGATTAATATTGACAGCTGGAGGACAGGCAAAGAGGGCATATGGGCCCCTCCTTCTTGAAGCCAAGGCCTGTGGAGACAGACACAAGCAGCGGACTGGTGGATCACTTGGAGCTTCAAGCAGGATGGTAAATAACAAAGGATGGTACCTGACAGTGGTTAACACCTAAGTACCTCACAGGAAGCCCAGAATTAGCAGACAGAACAGAAGATTGGGGACCTAAGCCATCCCCCATGGGGAATTAAAACTCAGGTGAAGGGAATGACACTTCACTTTATTTTAAATATTTTATTTTATTTTTAAAATTTTTCTCACCATTTTCTTTCTCTTTTTGTTTTTTCCTCCTGTTTTTCTTTACCTTTCTCCTTTTTGGTTTTTCTCTTTCCGTTCTACCCCCCCCTTTTTATATTTATTTTTCTTCTCTATATGCTTTATTATTCTAGGCTCTGTTGTTTTGTTCATATATCTAATTTCCTCTTTTCTTTTTTTTCACTACTCAGTTTTTTATTTTATTTTTTTCTCTCTTCTCTTTCTCCTTTCTTCTTCTCCTAATTCCTTAACTTGTTTCACTTCCTAAATTTGCTCTCTCCTGCATTTTCCTTTTCAATTTTTTTCTTCTTTCCTAAATTATCATTTATTTTCTCCCTCCTTTGGTCTAAACTGTCGTCCTCCCCCTAGTCCTCTAATTCTTTACTGTTACTTTCTTAATTTAAGCTCTGCATCTACAGATTATGCCCCTTCTTTTTTCCAGGTGTTTTTTTTTTTTTTTTTTTGTGCTTCTTGGTTTATTTGTTTGTTTTGTTGAGTTTTCTCCCCATATTCTTCTTTCTTTTTTTTTTCTACCATTCTTGCTCTCTTTTCTCATTCCTAATTCTCTTTCTTCTAGTGGTCACTTTTGTTGGGGCTATAAGGGTATTGTGTACATTCGTGTTCTGTTCCTTCTGTGTCATGTCTTGTCTTGTTGTATTTTGTGCTGTTCAGTCAGCACCTCCACTATAGCTGGCACAACATTGTAGGGAGCAAGCTACATAATCAGAGACCCTGAGAGAAGACTTCATCCATGAACAGGACAATAACATTCAAGACCCAACTACATCAGGAGAACCCAAATATCTCAAGTACAGATCATCCCTAGAACACCCAGTCCAGGAGACCTGATAGACTACAACACTGGGTCCCACAAAATGTCTACTACATAAGACCAACATAAAAAATCTGGATGACGAAGCAGTTTGATCTAATACATAGAAACAAATACAAAGTAATAGCAAAAATGGGGAGACAAATAAACAACCCCCAAATGAAAGAAAAGAAGGAATCACTAGAGAAGGTACTAAATGACATGGAGGCAAGTAATTTATCAGAGAAAGAATTCAGAGTAATGGTTATAAGGATGCTCAAAGGTCTGAATGAGAATTACACACAACTCAATGAGAATTATAAGGAGCTGAATGAGAAAAACACCAACATGAGTAAGAAGCAAGAGGAAATGAAGAATAATATAGTTGCCATAAAGAACAAAATAGAAGGTTTCAACAGTAGACTAGAAGAAGGTGAGGACTGAATGAGTGAGTTAGAAGAAAGGGTAGAAAATACACCCAGGCAGAGCAGCAACTGGAAAAGAAAGTTAAAAAACAGGAGGACAGTCTAAGGGATCTTTGGGACAGGAAATAAAACAACATCCATATATTAGGGGTGCCAGAAGGAGAGGAAGCTGAGCAAGGAATAGAAAATCTGTTTGAAGAAATAATGAGAAAAAACTTCCCTGACTTGGGGAAGAAGAAAATCACACAAGTCCAAGAAGCACAGAGGGGTCCCAATTAGGATGAACCCAAAAAGACCGACACCAAGAAACATCATAAGTAAATTGGCAAACATAAAAACAAAAAAAAAGAATCTTAAAGGCTGAAAGAAAGAGACAGAAAGTTACCTACAGGGATCTTCCCTTAGACTATCAATTTATTTCTCAAGAGAAACACGTCAGGCCAGAAGGGAATGGCATGAAGTATACAAAGTGATGAAAAGCAAGAGACTGAATCCAATGAAACTCTAACCTGCAAGGTGATCATTCAAATTTGAAGGAGAAATCAGGAGCTTCCTAGACAAAAAAAGGCTAAGGGAGTTTGTTACCACCAAGCTAGCAATGCAAGATATACTAAAGGGACTGTTGTAAAAAAAAAAAAAAAAATAGAAAGGATGGAAGGAACACAGGCACAAAGAATAAAAATGGCAACTAACAAGTACCTATCAATAGTAACCTTAAATGTAAGTGGATTAAATGCACCAATCAAAAGACATAGGGCATGCATGGCATGGGTAGCTCAATGGTTGAGCATCACCCTATGAATCAGGAGGTCACAGTTCGATTCCCATTCAGAGCGCATGCCCTGGTCATGGGTTCAATCACCAGTTTGGGGTGTGCAGAAGGCAGCTGATCAATGATTTTCTGTAATCATTGATGTTTTTGTATCTCTCCCTCTCCCTTCCTCTCTTAAAAAATACATTTAAAAAAAGACACAGAGAGCTGAATGGATAAGAAAACATGACTCATATATATGCTGTCTATAAGAGACCCACCTCAGAGCGAAGGACTCACACAGACTGAATGTGAAGGGATGGGAAAAAATTATTCAGATAAATGGAATTTAAAAAAGAACTGTGGTAGCAATACTTATATCTTCCAAAATATACCTCAAAGTGAAAGCCATAACAAGAAATAAGGAAGGACACATTATAATACTAAAGGGATTGATAAAACAAGATAATATAACTCTGGTAAACATATATGCACCCAATACAAGAGCATCTAAATACATTAAAAAAAAACACTTCTGGAGGATATCAAGGGAGAGATCAACAGCAATACAATCATAGTAGGGGACTTCAATACCCCACTGACATCACTGGATAAATCTTCTAGACAAAAAAATCAACAAGGAAATAGCATTTCTAAATGACACTCTAGAACAAATGGAACTAATTGACATTTTCAGAACATTCCATAGCAAAGCTATGGAATATACATTCTTCTCAAGTGCACATGGGACATTTTCAAAGATAGACCACATGCTAAGTCTCTACAAATTCAAAAAGTTTGAAATCATATCAAGCATCTTCTCAGAACACAATGGTAGGAAATTAGAAATCAGCTACAATAAAATTCTCAAAAAACAATCAAATACATGGAGGCTAATTAGCATGCTATTAAACAATTAATGGGATACCAAAGATATCAAAGAAGAAATAAAAAAAAAACATCCTGGAAACAAATGAAATGAACCCACAACAATCCAAAGCCTATGGGACACAGTGAAAGCAATCCTTAGAGGGAAGTTCATAGCACTACAGGCCTACCTCAAAAAACTAGAAAAACTGGTAATAAGTTATGTAACACTACAAGTTAAAGAACTAGAAAGAGAACAATAAGAAAAGCCCAGAACAAATAAAAGGACAAAAATAATAAAGATCAGAACAGAAATAAATGACATAGAGACAAAAAACCCCACAAAAAACAAACAAACAAACAAACAACAGCAACAAAACAATAATAGCAAGAGCTGGGATTTTCAAAAGATAAACAAAATAGATGAAGCTCTAGCAAGACTCACCAGATAACAAAGTGAGAGGACCCAAATTAACAAAATCAGAAACAATAAAGGTGAAGTAACAACTGATCCTACAGAAATACAAAGGATCATATTTTATATTTTTTAATATTAAAAAATATTATTATCCAACAAACGGGACAACCTGGATGAAATGGACATATTCCTAGAAAAATACAACCTTCCAAAACTCAATAAGGAAGATTCAGAAAAGCTGAATAGGACAATAACTACTGATAAAATTGAAGCAGTAATAAAAAATAAAAAACACCCAGAAAACAAACACCCTATTACAGTTTCACAGGGGAGTTTTACCAAATAGTCAAAGAAGAAATAACACCTATGCTCCTTGAACTATTCCAAAAAATTGAAGAGGAAGGAATACTTCCAAAAAGACACAACAAAGAAAGAGAATTACAGGCCAATATCCCTGATGAACATATGCTAAAATCCTCAACAAAATTCTAGCAAATCGGATCCAGCAATAAATTAAAAATATAATACATCATGAGCAAGTGGGATTTATTCCAGTGATGCAAGTCTGGTACAATATTCACAAATCAATAATGTGATATAGCACATAAACGTATTGAAAGACAAAAATCACATGATCATATCAGATGATGCAGTGAAAGAATTTGACAAAATCCAACACATATTTTTGATAAAAATTCTCATCAAAGTGGAAATAGAGGCATCATGCCTCAACATAATAAAAGCCGTATATGATAAACCTACAGCCAACATCATACTCAATGTGCAAAACTAAAACCATTTCCACTAAGAACGGGAACAAGACCCGGATGCCCACTTTCATCACTCCTGTTCAACATAGTACTGGAAGTGCTAGCCATAGTGATCAGACAAGAAGAAGAAACAAAAGGCATCCAAATTGGAAAAGAAGAAGGAAAACTGTCATTATTTGCAGATGATATGATATTGTACATAGAAAACCCCAAAGATTCCATCAAAAAAACTATTAGACTTAATAAATAAATGAATTTGGCAATGTAGCAGGATACAAAATTAACACCCCAAAATCAATGGCATTTTTATACACCAGCAATGAATTCTCAGAAAGAGAAACTGAACGAAAATCCCATTTGCCATTGTAACAAAAAAAATTCAAGATACTTAGGAATAAACTTATCCAAGGATGTAAAAGACCTATATTCTGAAATCTACAGGACATTAAAAAAAGAGATAGAGGAAGAAATAAATAAGTGGAAGAATATAACATGTTCATGGATTGATAAAATCAAAATCATTAAAATGTCCATAGTATGCAAAGCAATCTACAGATTCAATGCTATTCCCATGATAATACCAATGGCATATTTCACAGACCTAGAACAAACACTACAAACATATATATAGAACCAAAAAAGACCCCAAATAGCTGCAGCAATCTTGAGAAAGAAGAACAAAGTTGGAGGGATCACAATACCAGGTATCAAGTTATACTACAAACCACTGTACTCAAAACAGCCTGGTACTGGCATAAGAACAGGCATATAGACCAATGGAACAGAACAGAGAACCCAGAAATCGACCCAAGGCACTTTGCTCAATTAATACTTGACAAAGGAGGCAAACGCATACATTAGAGCAGAGACAGTCTTCAATAAATGGTGTTGGGAAAATTGAGTTATAGCTTCTCTGGTTCTTGGTTGTTCTTCACTCCTCTCTGACTCTGGCACCACGAAAAAATCTTGGGCATCCCCCTACAGGTGGGAAGTCAGGGTCAGTTTTCCAATTAGACTGAAAATGATGGGCAGGTTCCAGCTTTTGATACATATCCTCATTACCCCAAGAGACCCTCAAAACAAAAACTTAGATTAACCTGTATGAGCAAATGCACTCAGGTGAGGTTGGTTCAGCACTCAGCTTGCTTTCTAAGTCTCTGCTTTCTTTTTTTTTTATTAAATTATTTATTGTTGAAAGTATTACATATGTCTCTTTTTTCCCCCATTGACCTCTCCCCACACACTCTCGCCCCCGGAATATGCCCTCAGCCCCCTACTGTATGTGACAATTTGTTATTCTTATATGCATGCATACAAGTCCTTTGGTTGATCTCTTAGCCCGCCCCCCCCCCCCCCCCCCACACACAAAATACACACACTCCCCCTGCCTTCTCTCTGAGGTTTGACAGTCTGTTTGATGCTTCTATGTCTTTGGATCTATTTTTGTATATCAGTTTATTTTGTTCATTATATTCCACAAATGAGTGAAATCGTGTGATATTTATCTTTCTCTGACTGGCTTATTTCACTTAGTATAATGCACTCCAGGTCCATCCATGCTGTTGCGAATGGCAAGAGTTCTTTCTTTTTTATAACAGCATAGTATTCCATTGGGTAGATGTACCACAATTTTTTAATCCAGTCATCTGTTGATGAACACTTAGGCTGTTTCCAAATCTTAGCAATTGTAAATTGTGTTGCTATGAATGTAAATATACTTTCTGATTGGTGTTTCTGATTTCTTGGATATATTTCTAGAAGTGGAATTACTGGGTCAACTGGGAGTTTCATTTTTATTTTTTGAGGAAATTCCATACTGTTTTTCAATACGTCTTTTGGCCTTCTGTGTGTCCACTTTCAAGAAGTCTCTATTTAGGTCCTTTGCCCATTTTTTGATTGGATTGTTTATCTTTCTTTTGTTAAGTTGTATGAGTTCCATATCAGTTTTTGAGATTAAACCCTTATCAGAGGTAACATTGGCAACTATTAGAGATAACATTGTTCTCCCATTGTTGTTTTGTTGATGGTTTCTTTTATGGTGCAAAATCTTTTTATTTTGATGTAGACTCATTTGTTTATTTTCTCCTTAGTTTCCATTGTCCTAGGAGCTGTATAGGTAAAGATATTGCTGTGAGATATGGCTGCTATTTTGCTGCCTATGGATTCTTCTAAGATTTTTATGGTTTCCTGTTTTGTATTTAAGTCCTTTATCCATTTTGAGTTTATTTTTGTGTATGGTGTAAGTTGGTGATCTAGTTTAATTTTTTTGCATGTATATGTCCAATTTTCCCAACACCATTTATTGAAGAGACTGTCTTGACTCCATTGTATATTCTTGCCTCCTTTCTCAAATATTAATTGGGCATAGTGGTTTGGGTCAATTTCTGGGTTCTCTATTCTATTTCATTGGTCTATATGTCTGTTCTTGTGCCAGTATCAGGCAGTTTTGAGAACAGTGGGTTTGTAATACAGCCTGATATCTGGTATTGAGTTCCCTCCTACTATGTTCTTCTTTCTCAGGATTACTGCAGCTATTCTGGGCCTTTTTTTATTCCAGATGAATTTTTGGAGAGTTCGTTCTAGGTCTGTGAAATATGCCATTGGTATTTTAATGGGGAGTGCATTTAATCTATAGATTGTTTTGGCTACTATAGACATTTTAATGATGTTGATTTTACCAACCCATGAACACGATATGTTCTTCCATCTGTTTATGTCTTCCTCTATCTCTTTTTTCAGTGTTCAGTAGTTTTCTGAGTACATGTCTTTGACCTCCTTAGTTAAATTTACTCCTAGGTATCTTAATTTTTTTCATGTGATGGTAAATGGGATATATATATTTTTTAAAGTCTCTCTTTCCATAAGTTCACTATTGGTGTATAGAAACACCATAGATTTCTTGGCGTTAATATTTTATCCTGTTACAGTGCCAAATTCATTTATTAGGTCTAATAAGTTTTTGATGGAGTCTTTAGGGTTTTCAATGAACAGTATCATGTCATGTGTGAATAAGGACAGTTTTACATCTTCTTTTCCAATTTGGATACCGTTTATTTCTTCTTCTTTTCTAATTGCTATGGAAAGCACTTTCAGAACTGTATTGAACAGGAGTGGTGAAAGTGGGCATCCCTATCTCATTCCTGTTCTTAGGTGAAATGGTTTTAGTTTTTGCCCATTGAGTATGATGTTGGCTGTAGGTTTTTCATATATGGCTTTTATTATGTTTAAGTATGTCCCTCTATCCAGTGGTTCTCAACCTTCCTAATGCCGTGACCCTTTAATACAGTTCCTCATGTTGTGGTGACCCCCAACCATAAAATTATTTTCATCGCTACTTAATGACTGTAATTTTGCTACTGTTATGAATTGTAATGTAAATATGTGATATGCAGGATGTGTTTTCATTGTTCGATTTGCAGAGGGTTATTATCAAGAAAGGGTGTTGGATTTTGTCAAATGCTTTTTCTGCATCAATTTATATGACTATGTGATTTTTATCTCTCAATTTGTTTATGTGATGTATCACGTTTGCAGATATTGTACCATCCTTGCATCCCCGGGATAAATCCTACTTGGTCATGATGTATGATCTTTCTGATGTAGTGCTGGATCCAATTTGCTAGAATTTTGTTGAGGATTTTGGCATCTATGTTCATGAGGGATATTGGCCTGTAATTCTCTTTCATTGTGTTGTCTTTATCTGGTTTTGTCATTACGGTAATGCTGGCTTCATAGAATGAGCTTGGAAGTGTTCCTTCCTCTTGAATTTTTTGGAATAGTCTGAGGAGGATAGGTTTTAGTTCTTCCTTGAATGTTTGGTAAAATTCCCTCTGAAGCCATCTGGCCCTGGGCTTTTGTTTGCTGGAAGCTTTTTGATGACGGCTTTAATTTCTTCCATAGTTATCGGGCTATTGAGATTTTTAGATTCTTCCTGATTAAGTTTTGGAAGTTTGTATTTTGCTAGGAATATGTCCATTTCCTCCAGGTTGTCTAGTTTGTTGGAATAGAGTTGTTCATAGTATTTTTTAAAAATCCTTTGAATTTCTGTGGGGTCTGTTGTTTTTTCGCCTCTTTTATTTCTGATTTTGTTTGTCTGGGTCCTCTCTCTTTGCCTCTTGGTAAGCCTGGCTAGAGGTTCATCAATCTTGTTTATCCTTTCAAAGAACCAGCTCTTGGTTTTATTGATCTTTTGTATTGTTTTGCTTTTGTTTCTGTCATTTTTTTCTGCTCTGATCTTTATTATCTCCTTCCTTCTGCTCACTCTGGGCTTTTATTTGTTGCTCTCTTTCTAATTCTTTACTTTGTTGCTCTCTTTATAATTCTTTAAGTTGTAGAGTTAGATGATTTACTACCATTTTTTCTTGTTTTTTGAGGTAGGCCTGTAGAGCTATAAACTTCCTTCTCAGAACTGCCTTCATTGTGTCCCATATTTTGGATTGTTGTGTTTTCATTGTCATTCTTTCCCACTATGTTTTTTTAATTTTTTCTATAATCTCTTTGGTAACATAATTGTTGTTTAATAGCATGCTATTTAGCTTTCAAGTGTTTGAAATTTTTTTATTGTTTTTATTGTAGTTTATTTCTAATATTATGCCATTGTGGTCTGAGAAGATGCTTGATATGATTTCAATCTTATTGAATTTGGAGAGACTTTGCCTGTGACCCAATATGTGGTCTATCTTTGAAAATGTCCCATGTGCACTTGAAAAGAATGTATATTCCGTTGCTTTGGGGTGAAATGTTCTAAAGATGTCAATTAAGTCCATCTGATCTAGTGAGTCATTTAAGATTGCTGTTTCTTTGCTGATTTTTTGTTTAGAGTATTTATCCAATGATGTCATTTGGGTATTGAAGTCCCTTATTATGATTGTGTTGTTCCCGATCTCTACCTTGATATCTTCCAGGAGTTCTTTTATGTATTTGGGTGCTCCTGCATTGGGTGCATATATGTTTATCAGGGTTATATCCTCTTGTTGTATCGATCCTTTTAGTATTATGAAGTGGCCTTTCTTATCTCTTGTTATGGCCTTCACTTTGAGGTCTATTTTGTCAGATATAAGTATTGTTACCCCAGCTTTTTTTATTTCCATTTGCCTGAAAGATATTTTTCCATCCCTTCACTTTCAATCTGTGTGAGTCCCTTGTTCTGAGGTAGGTCTCTTGTAGACAGAATATATATGGGTCATGTTTTCTTATCCATTCAGCCACTGAATGTTTTTTGATTAGAGCATTTAATTCATTTACTTTTAAAGTTATTATTGATAGGTACTTGTTTGTGGCCATTTTTATTTTTTTGTGCCTGTGTTCCTTCTTCCCTTTTTATTTCTTTTTTTACACCAGTCCCTTTAGCATTTCTTGCATTGCTGGCTTTGTACTAATAAACTCCCTTAGCCTTTTTTTGTCTTTGAAACTCCTTATTTCACCTTCAATTTTGAATGATATCCTTGCTGGGTATAGTATTCTTGGATTCATTCCCCTGCTTTGCATCACTTTGTAAGTTTCCTTCCATTCTTTTCTGGTCTGATGTGTTTCTGTTGAGAAATCATTTTATAATCTAATGGGAGATCCCTTGTATGCAACTTTCTGTCTCTCTCTTATAGCCTTTAAGATTCTCTCTTTGTCCTGAACGTTTGCCATCATAATTAAGATGTGTCTTGATTTGGGTCTTTTCGGGTTCATCTTGTTTGGGACTCTCTGTGCTTGTGTGACTTTTTCTTCCCCACATCAGGGAAGTTTTCTGACATTATTTCTTCAAATATGTTTTCTAAGCCTTGTTCCTCTTCTTGTCATTCTGGTACCCCTGTTATTTGTATATTGCTTCATTTCATGTTATCCCAAAGCTCTCTTAGGCTCTCCTCCTGTCTTTTAAGTTTTCTCCAATTGCAGTTCAGTTTGGGTGTGTTTTCTTTTCCTGTCTTCTAATTCGCTAATTCAGTCCTCTGCTTCTCCTAGTCTACTGTTGAAACTTTCCATGGTGTTTTTTACTGCAGCTCTATCACTCTTTATTTCTTCTGCATTCTTACATAAGTTGTTGGTTTTTTTCATCTATTTGGTTTATGATCTGTATGACCTTTATTCTGAATTCTTTTTCTGACATATCACATGCCTCCTTTTCACTTAGCTGCTTTTTCAGCAATTCTTCCTTTTCTTTCCTTTGGGGGTTTCTTTGTCTACCTATTTTTTCTCTCACCGAAAGATCTAGTTGTCGAGTTGTACAGGGGCTGTTCCTTAGGTGGCAGTGGCTCCTCAGCTGGTGGCTGCTCCTCAGTTGGCGGTGGCTCCTTTGGTAGGTGCTGTTTGCAGCAGTGGTGGTTCCTGTAGCTGATGAGGGAGAGGCTGCTCGCGAGGCTGCTGCTCCTTGGATGGGGGCAGGCTGCTCACAGAGCTGCTTCTCCTCAGACAGGGGCAAGCTGCTTGCATGGCTGCTGCTCCTGGCACTGGTGCAGGCTGCTTGTGATCTGGTGCTCCTCTGATAGGGGTGGGCTGCTTGTCGGTGCTGCTGCTCCTCAGATGGGGGTGTGTTTCTCATGAGGCTGCTGGTCCTTTGACAGGGTCAGGTTGCTCACAGGGCCACTGCTCCTTGTACAGGGGTAGGCTGCTCATGCGGCTGCTGCTACTTGAAAGTGGGCAAGCTGCTTGCACAGCTGATACTCCTCAAATGGGTGTGGGCTGCTTGCAGGCTGCTGCTCCTCAGATGGGGGTGGGCTGCTCATGCAGCTGCTGTTCCCCAGACTGGGGCGGGCTTCTCACGTGGCTGCTGCTCCCCCAACGGGTGTGAGCTCTGTGCGGCTGCTACTCCTCAGACAGTGGCGTGCTGCATGAGGCTGCTGCTCCTCAGACATCCTCAGGCTGCGCTTGTGGCTGCTGCTTCTCAGGTGGTGGCAGGATGCTCCTTGGACCGGGGCAGGCTGCTCGCGCAGCTGCTTCTCCTTGGATGGGGGTGAGCTGCTTTCAAGGTTGCTGCTCCTCAGATGGGGTTGGGCTGTGTGCAAGGCTGCTGCTTCTCAGACAGGGGCGGGCTACTTGCACAGCTGCTGCTCCAAAATTGGGTGGATGTTATTCAATTTAGTTGCTCGTTCTGTCTGCTTCGGGACAAGGCTCGGGACATGTCCATCTATTCCACCACCATTTTGTCAAGCCTTCTTCTTGATTCTTACATATGTTGTTGATTTTCTCATCCAGCTGGTTTAGGAATTTCATGACCCTTACTCTGAATATTTTCTCTGGCATATTGCTTGCCTCTCTTTCATTTAGTTCCTTTCCTGGTGCTTATTCCTTTCCTTTCCTTTGGGGGTTGTTTCTTTGTCTCCCCATTTTTTTCTGTCTCTTTTTGGCCCTGGACTTTCTGCTTGGGTTCCAAGGGGTTGAAACAGTTCAATGGTTTAGGACTTGCTATACTGGGAATGGGTCTCCCTTGAGTTTTACACCTTTATTGTCTATGCTCTGAGTTGTATCCCCTTCTCACACAGTTCTTGTCCCTCAGTTGTCCACTTGAGAGTCTTGGGGTTGGTGGGGGCATGTACACAGTTCTTCTAGTGTGGGACTCCCTGTAAGGACCTAGATCCCTCTGGCATGCAATTCATTCTGTGGCCCCAGCACTCAAGGCTCGATTATGCCCTAGGTCTCTCTGGAAGTGCACTTGAAGTGTAGTCCTGTGACCTATGGCTGGGCACACCAGGTCACATCAGCAGCTCTGACCTGGGCCAGGGGGTGGGCACACACTGTGCGACAGCTCTGTCTGTGCTGGGGATGGAGTGTGCACTGGGTTGTGGCTCTGTCTATGCCAGGGGCAAAGCACAAGCTAGGTGAGGGCTCTGTCTTGGTGGGGGTGTAGTGCACACTGGGCTGCAGCTCTGTACTGGGACCAGGGTTGAAGCAGGATATGGGGTACCTGTGGCTTGCACTCACGGCTCAGGACCAAAAGTGTGGGATCCTGGGACACTGTGTTTGGGCTCCAGTGAGAGGACGCAGCTTCAGATGTCTCTCTGGTATGCACTTATTGTGGACATCTGGAACCCATCATGCTGCTCACTGTCAGGTCATGGTGGTGGTTCCACATGGGTTATGGCTAGCCACCAGCTCCCTACACAAGTCTGGGGGTGGTGTCCAAGGTTGGTCTGGATATTGGTGTACTCCTGTCCTTTGTTGCTCCTCTCTACATGATGGTATATGTTTCATGCTGGGCTGGGAGTGCCTGTGGTGGTAGCATGGATCCCTGTCTAGGAGAGCATGATCTGCCAGTCCACAGGACTCCTGAGATATCTATCTGTCCCTGACTTACCCACACACACACCACACATGTCCACACATGCCCCTCTCACTACTTTACTCTGTCACACTCTCTCCCTCCCTGCCATCTGTTAGCAGCCATGTTCTCTCTTCCATTACTTCTTTATTATGTATAAAAAAGGGCCTTTCTCCAATAGATTGTCAATGCTACTGTAAGAGTGTTATGGGTTAAAGTGTGTCTCCCCCAATAAATAAATTCATTATTTTAAATTCTTAACCATCAGGACCTCAGAATGTGACCATATTTGAAGATGGGGTGTTTACAGAGGTGATTAAGTTAAAATGAGATCAGTAGGGTGGGTTTAACCCAATATGGCTTGAGTCCTCATATGAATAGGGCATTTGGACATAGCAATGTAAAAGGAGAAGACTATATGAAGAAACAGAAGATGGTTATCTATGAACCAAGGAGAGAGGTTTAGAAGATGTTCTCCTTCACAACCCTCAGAGGGAACCAACACTCTGACACACATGCTCCTAGATCTCATACTTTAAGTCTCCAGACTGTAGAAAATATACTCAAGTTGTTTAAGCCACTGCATCTGCAGTACTTTGCTATGGCAACCCTAGGAAACCATAGGAGATTTTTGTTTAATTCCTGTGTCCCCATAATAGTAAAAAAGAAATAAACAACAACAACAAAGAAGAAACAAGTGAAAAAATAAGAAAGTTGGGGAGTAAATCAATGAAATAGGTGATTAAATTCCAATAAGTGTTTATTATACCAGCTAAACAGGTCATATTTATACTAGATGATGAATAATAAAAAAGAAGGTAAAAATAAGAAAGCCTCTGTGTCATGATGGTGTGTTGTGAACTGAGGGCACAAATGACTGTAAAACTCCCAGTACCAAGGTCTCCAGATGAGCTGTCCCAAACAGGCTGGAGGGTCTTCCTATTGAGTTCTCTACTATTGTAAGTCTCAAAATAAGACTATTTCTTGTGTTCATAATGACATGGAAAATTGTTCACAGGACAATATAAGTGCAAATCCCAGTATGTAAGCATTCATGCAAACGACTAAAGAAAAAAGTTGCTTTCTTTCATGGTAAGTTTAGGGTAGTGTCCCCAAGTTTTCTACAATCAGCATGAATTTATCTTAGAATAAGAAAATATTCACAAAATTTATTTTTAAAATAACCACATAAAATTCACAGAAATCCTGTAAAATTAGGGTGCATAAACAGATTAGAACTGAGCTTCCTGCAAAAAGTTAATGGGAGGTCATGTGGTAAATAAATAACTTATTTGAACTGAAATATTCATAGTTTGACAAATCATTATCATTAAAGAAAATACAAGTCTTAGGACATCCAACATATTGAACACATTGGTAGCAGTGTATTGAACATTTTTACCTATCTGAAAAGTATTTAAATTTATGAACTCAGTACTGAGGGAAAAGTGATACATTTGCTACTTGAGAACATTTACTATTTACAAAAGAAAATTTCCTATTTCTGTGAGAAAAATAGGTATGTATGTTTTAACCAACTCCATGAAACTAGCTTTTCTTTAATATCATCTATTGAGTTGAGAAGAAATATTCTTATTGAATTGTCCAAAGAGTCAATTGGCTAAATACTCAATGGTGAAGAAATGAATCACACAGAACTATATTTTGTTTCTGAATATCTAAGAAATACCTGGCATCATTCAGATACAAAGTGCTTGATTTCCTTACACTATAAATTTATCAGTAGAATAAAAAAGTATAATGGTAACTGTACAAAGGTGAGTCAATCTAATAAGACCAAAGGACACAGTGAGTAAATAAAACTCAGTTGAGAAGGATTTGACCCATTGATATTCAAATACCTTCTATATGTGAATGACATGTTCTTCAAACATTAGAAATGCTTTATAAGCAAGGTTTTGTCACCACTCTCTATTTTCCTGAAGAAACTAAATTTATGAGATTCTATGATACCAAACATAATGGAAGTTTAATAAATCGTCATGAGTTAAATATATGAAGAAAACCAAAGTGGAAAATAAACATTTTATTTTCACATGAATTTACTTTTGTTACCTTTTTAGTACATATCAATTATCACAAAATGTCCTATCCCCCTTACACACACACTCTATCCTCCTTAACAGGCTCTATGTTTTTCCAAAGCACTAAATATACAGTCATCCCTCAGTCCATGGGGAATTGGTTCCAGGATGACCCACAGATACCATAATCCTTGGATACTAAAGTTTTTCATATAAAATGGCATAGGACAACTCCTCATGGCGGCAGAGGCTGTTGGGGTGCAGTGGGGCTGTGACTGAGCTGATGCCTGGCCGACGTTCGCCGAGCCCTGGCCTGGCCTCCTAGTGTCCACCGGGCTCTGCACCCCTGATGCTGCTTGGGTGCTGACCCCGCCCGGCCCGGACAATGGTGAAGTATTTCCTGGGCCACAGCGTGCTCCGGAGTTCCTGGGACCGTTTGCTGCCTTCTGGCAGCGGTACCTGAATCCCTATAGCAAACATGTCTTGACGGAAGACATAGTGCACTTGGAGGTGACCCCTGACTAGGAGCTCCGGTCCCAGAGACTCCTGACCAAGACCAACAGGATGCCCCGCTGGGCTTAGTGACTATTTCCTGCCAATGTTGTTCACTCAGTGTACAGCCTGGAGGATTCTATTGTGGACCCACAGAACCAGACCATGACCACCTTCACTTGGAACATCAACCACATCTGGCTGATGGTGTTGGAGGAACAATGTGTTCACTGTGTAAACTCTGATAACAGCGGCTGGACCAAAATCCACCCGGAAGTTTGGGTCTCCTCTAGCTTATTTGTTGTCTCCAGAGCTGTCCAGGAATTTGGTCTCACCCGATTGAAAAGCAATGCGACCAAGTCATTGAAGGGTTTTGAATACATCTTGGCCAAGCTGCAAGGTGAGGCCCCTTCCAAAACCCTTGTTGAGACAGCTAAGGAAGCCAAGGAGAAGGCAAAGGAGATGGCACTGGCAGCTACAGAGAAGGCCAAGGACCTTGACAGCAAGGCAGCCACCAAGAAGCAGCAGCAGCAGCAGCAGCAGCAGCAGTTTGTGTAGCCAGCCCAGACCCTGGTGTGGCAGCACATACACCACCTGCTGCACTCCCTCTGCCCTCCCCCCTGTATTTTATTATTAAAAGTCAACTTCCAGCCTGATCTACTCTCTGGGTAGTGGGTTGGAGGTGGTATCTGTTTGGCATCTACAGTGCATCAGACCTGTTATCCGTGTCTGAGCCAGGCCTGCTTCTTCCTGCATTGGATAGCTGAGGAGAGATTTGCCCAGGGTCACCGACAGCATTCAGGCAAAGTGGTCATGAACACTAGACTGTAAGCTCCATGAGGACAGGGACCTTTGTTTTGTTCTCTGCTGTGTCCCAAGTATTCACAACAATATTTAGCTCATACTAGATACTCAATAAATATTTGTTGAATTAAAAATAATAAATAAAATAAAATAATAAAATGGCATAGTGTTTGCATATAACCTACACACATCCTCCCTTATAATTTAAATAATCTCTGTGTTACTTATAATACCTCATCCGGTGTAAATGCTATGTAAATAGTTGTTATGCTATATTGTTTAGAGCAGTGGTTCTCAACCTTCCTAATACCGTGACCCTTTAATACAGTTCCTCATGTTGTGGTGAACCCCAACCATAAAATTATTTCCGTTGCTATTTCATAACTGTAATTTTGCTACTGTTATGAATCGTAATGTAAATATCTGATATGCAGGATGTATTTTCGTTACAAATTGAACATAATTAAAGCATAGTGATTAATCACAAAAACAATATGTAATTATATATGTGTTTTCCGATGGTCTTAGGCAACCCCTTTGAAAGGGTCATTCGACCCCAAAGGGGTCGCGACCCACAGGTTGAGAACCACTGGTTTAGAGAATAATGGCAAAAAAAGGTCTGTATGTGTTCAGTACAGATACAACCAATGTAGGCCTAACTACACTATACATATAACAGCAACAATGTAACATTTAAAAAATATCTTTAATTCATGGTTGATTGTGATTGGTTGGATCTGAAATTTGGAACCTGTGATACAGAAGGCTGAGTGTGTATTTACTTGAGTATTTATTAATTGTCTTCTCCCACTAGAATACAAGTTCTATGAGACAAAAACTAGAATAATGATATATGTAATTATTGAGAAAAGTTTCTCAATTAAATATGTTCTGGGGGCATCACATTTAGATATTGTACCTAACTTCAGTTAAAGCAAGGAACTGAACAAAACTGTTTTGGAATTCTCAGATTTGACAAGTACAATTTAAAGGTTAAAATTTCAATTTTATTTTTTTATTTTTTTTTATTTTTATTTTTTGCAAGAGTCCATTTATAAAAACAACCCTGTGCACCCCTGCTGGTGGTTCAATGGTTAGCGTGCCTGCCCTCGGATGGAAGAGTCCCAGGTTCGGTTCCCGGTCAAGGGCAGGCACCTGGGTTACAGGCTCACCTTGCAGCCCGGGTCGGGGGGCGTGTGGGGGTCGGGGGGCGTGTGGGAGGCAACCAGCCGCCGTTTCTCTCTGTCACTGCCCCTCCCTCCCACTCTCTGAAAATCAATGGAAAGAATATCCCGGGGAGGATTAACCACAACAGAAAAGCCGCGTGCAGTTCTGACTCAGTGTTCGCTCCCCATGGCGCCTCTCCCCAGCCTGATGCAGGTGGGGGCGTCCGCGCAGGCCCTGTGTGGGGGCCCTGCCCTCAGAGTTGGGGGAGGCCCGGCCGACCCTGCCGGGACATCGGCAGCCTGGACCTGAGGCCAGGGACCGGAAGGCCCTGCTGTGGGGCCGAAGGACAGCACCGGCCGCAGGCTGGACACGGAGCCGATGTTGGGCGGCGCTGGCGGGGCAGGCCGGGCCCTCTGTCCATCCTCTGCCCCCGGTCCCGCGGCTGCGGGCGCGGTTACTGGGCGGGCTGTGCGGCCGGCTCCGGGGCGGCCCCGTTCTCCTGGTGGGGCTTGGACAGGCGCAGGAAGGCGGAGTGCATGGCGCGGTGGCAGGTGTCCATGAGCTCGGGGATGTCGTCCGCCGTGAGCCCGCTGGTGGGGATGGCGTCCAGGACCTCCACCTTGATGGTGCCTGAGGTGAAGAGCTTCGTCCTGGGGTTGTAGAAGGAGGAGAAGCTGGAGTACACCACGGGCACGATGGGCACCTGTGCCTGGACCGCCAGGTAGAAGGCGCCTTTCTTAAAGGGCAGCAGGTCCCCGTTGTCGTTCCGCGTGCCCTCGGGGTAAATCCACACTTTGAGGTTCTCGCGGTTCATGAGCTCGCCCACGTCGGCCATCACGCTCATGGCGGTGCTGGAGCGCTGCCGGTTGATGAAGAAGACGCCCCCCAGGTACATGATCAAGCCCACCGGGCCGTGAACAGCAGCTCCCGCTTGGCGATCTGCACGCAGTGCGGGGGCAGGATCTCCATGAGGCCCATCATGTCCAGGATGCTCTGGTGGTTGGACACGATGACGCAGGGCCGGTCCACCCACAGCCGCTGGCGACCCTTCACGTCGAAGCGGAGGCCGTACAGGTACTTGAAGGACCGGACGAACCAGCTGATGATGCTCATGTTCTCCACCGTCCGGCCGCCGTGGCGCAGCAGACAGACGACGGCGGCCACGGCGGAGACGCTGAAGCAGAGCGCGCAGTACAGGCTGATCTTGGCGTAGAAGCGGGCCGCTCGGCTCAGCTGCACGAGCAGCAGCAGCGCCGCCGTCAGCCACGGCCAGAGCTCCATGGCGGGCGCTCCCGGCGCCCTTGGGGCCCGACGGCCTGGCCTCCGGCTCCCCGCCCCGGGCTCCCGCCCCGGCCTCCCGCCTCGGGGCTCCCGCCTGAGCTGCGGCCGCGGGGCGCGAAGCCGACTCCCAGCTGCCGGCGGCTGGCCAAAATTTTCAATTTTAAAGAGGGTTCTTAAATTTTATTGAAAACACATTTGTACTTAAACATTTTAAATTGCATGTTGTTTTAATACAATAAAAAATCTCCGGATGATACTGTTAAATCTGTTGCTTCTTTAACAAAAAATTAGGTTTTGAAATGGGAATATAGACAGAAACTTTCAGGTTCCTCTGAAAAGACCTTTCTGAGAGGTTCTATAATTCAGGTGTTTGCAGGTCCCCAGGGCAGGAGGCCAGCAAGAACCTCCATGAGTTTCTGAAAGCCTTTCACAATACTCCTTGGAAAACATGACACCACACCTCTGGCTTTAGCGTCCAAAATGTTCTTTTCTTTCCTTGAAATCAGCCTTGGGGAGCTCCCTTTTATTTTAATTATTTTTTGAGAGACTTTCTTTTTTAAATTGACTAATTAAGTTAAAGGCCACTGTACATAGTCCTGGACATACTTACCTTTTAAAAACAGCATTTTGGCCTTCAAGAGTTCCAAAGAATGATCTCCTCCACTACAAGTGCCAGTGGCACCTGACCTGATTCAGACATATGCATAGATACTTCTGAGTCTAAAATGGGAGAAGGAGCTACAAAGGCAAAGTCATCCGGTTCTTCCCATCTCCCAACTTTTTCATTTCCAGTGGACACCGTAGGGACTTGATGCTGACTTGTAAACACAGCAAAGCACCTTTGACCATAAGTTGAAAGTATTGGTTGCTCATCCATACCAGTGATTCTCCTTTGCCTATAAAAACAATGGCCCAAAAGCATTTATATGAAGTTGTAGGTCGACATGATGTGAGTCAGGCTCAAAGGGAAAGGCAGACTACTACAATTTTTAAAATTCAGCACTTCACACCCAGCTGAAAAATTTTAAACTCAGCAAATAGGTAAGAGTGCTGTGGTATTTATTAATGACTAGGGGCCCAGTGCACGAATTTGTGCACCTTGAAAGGAACTGTGGGCTGTGAGGCTGTGGTGGACACAGGGGCAGGTCTTAGCCCATCCTCTGTGCCCCCGACCAGCCCCTCCCACCGTGACCCCCGGCCCCCTGTCTGCTGGAAGCCCCACTCCCACTGCTGCTCCCACACACTGACAAAACAGAGCGACTGGGGCCAGCACCAGCAGCGGGTGCGAGCGGGGCCAGCGCGGGTGCTGTCAGTGGGTGCAAGCGGCAGCTGCTGCCTCGATCGCCCCTAGGGAGCAGGGGGAGGTGGAGATGCCCTGAGGGGCGATCGGGGCCGGCACCCTCTCCAATCTGGGACCCCTTGGGGGATATCCGAATGCCTGTTTAGGCCTTATCCCTGTGGGTGTGACAGTCAATTTGCATATTACCTCTTTATTATATAGGATGTTTATTGCATTAATGGAAATGTGGGATAGGGTAGCAGCCTAGAAGGGTATCTCTGGTAATGATGCACTTGCAGCACAGCACTGTGTAGGCAACAAGACATCTATAGTGTCCTCCCCAAAGTAAGGGGTTGTGAGGTTGCTAATCCCATCAGTTCTGATAGTGGATGCCTATAATAATAGGAAAATCCTCAGCTCACTGCAATTGACATATGACATTTCTTTGCCTTTTCTTGCCTAAAACCATTGTTTTAATGTATTGATGGATGTGACCCTCTTAATACAGTAAGTTAGGACTTCCTTGTAAGGAATGACATGATTGGCACTTGTTTAGGACAGGGCTGTGAAGACCACAAACAACACAGTTGCAAAGAGGCCACATGAGTTAGCAGCCAAAATACCTGAAGGTTTTGTCTGACTCTGTGTCACTAAACACCTCTTTTTGGAAAAATCAAAGTCAAAATCACTTTTATCTTAGAGGGATTGAATAGAAACTTCTAAATATTTGATGATAAGACTAAGCAATGCAAGATTTCTACAAGCAATTTTTGTATATTGACTTTATATTTCTCTTTCTTGACTCTCTACTTACCATCAGGACAAAATTATGACAACTCAACTAGTACCTCTCCTCTCTTTTTCATTTTCATTCTCATCAATCTTCCTTATTCAGGGCCTCATTATTAATTACTTAAAGTCATTTCAATAGCTTCGTCATCAGGCTTTGCCCAATGCGTCTCCAGGCACTTTACATTCCAATTCATGCTAGACATCACAGCAAGATTAATTTTCCTAACACATACCACTCATATTAACAACAACACCCTCTAATAGATGCTTATTGCCTATCAAATTGAATGCAATACCCTAGTTTTGTATTAAATAGTTCAATCCATCAATCCTCCCAGACCTAACTTCTTATAAATCTATCATCCTTTTCCTTATATTTCAGTCTAGCTCCAATTTTGGGCCTATGCTTTTGGTCCAGCTTAGATTCAATCATTGAGTTCTAAAAAAGCCACCAAGAGATTTTAAGCAAGAAAATGATGTGGCCTTGTAATGTTTCCGGCAGGCCTGTGGTCATAGCCGGGACAGTGACTGAGCTGTTTCCACAGTGACTGCACTTGTCAAGTTTGAGAAATTGAACTTGACATTAGGAGGAGAAATGGAGCGCAAAGACATGAACCAAGAGAAAGACACCGAAAAACAGATTTCTATAAATAATGATATTTGATAAAGGAGATTAAAGTTCTAAAAATAGAAAACTTTCAGCATTCTTCCTTTTTAAAAGAATGTTTCTACAATAAGCCTTTCCAATAAAGCATTAGTAAGTTGTATGTTTTTCTGTTTTAAATGACATGTGTATTATTTCATTTTAAATACCACTCAAATGAACAGGACTTCATTTTTAACTAATCTCTTATTCCTAACATTTTTTAAATATTGTTTAAAGTATTACAAATAGTAGTACATATGTCTCTTTTTTTCCCCATTGGCCTCCCCCCAGCCTCCCCTACCCCCCAGCACATGCCATCACCTTCCCCCAGAGTCTTGTGTCCATTGGTTATGCTTATATGCATGCATACAAGTCCTTCGATTAACCTCTCACCCCTCCCAACCCTTCCCTGACTTCCCACTGCAGTTTGACAGTCTGTTCGATGCTTTTTTGCCTCTGTATCTATTTTTGTTCATCAGTTTATAATATTCTTTATATTCCACAAATGAGTGAGATCATGTGGTATTTATCTTTCACTGACTGGCTTATTTCGCTTAGCATAATGCTCTCCAGTTCCATCCATGCTGTTGCAAATGGTAGGAGTTCCTTCCTTTTTACGGCAGCGTAGTATTCCATTGTGTAGATGTACCACAGTTTTCCAATCCACTCATCTGCTGATGGGCATTTAGGCTGCTTCCAAATCTTAGCTATTGTAAATTGTGCTGTTATGAACATAGGGGTGCATATATCCTTTCTGACTGGTGTTTCTGTTTTCTTGGGATATATTCCTAGAAGTGGTATTACTGGGTCAAATGGCAGTTTCCTAACATTTATTATATTTTTACCACAGGCCTATCAGATAGTCTGATTTACTTCCTCAAAGTATTTTTGGTACCTGACTCAGTATAAACTAATTAATCAAATGATGAATTCAGTTAACTATTACTCTAATCACTATTTGTTTTCTGATTGTGGAACACAGAAAAAAATAGAAAAAATTCTATTAAGTCATTTAAAACAACATTGTAAATATGCTACTCTCTTTCTTTGCATCTGTATTAATAGACACAGAAGATAACACAGAAGATAACATGTGGTATATTACATGATTGGAATAGCTGGTCTACAGTCAGTGCTCAACAAAGGTCTATTGAACAATGAAAATATTCATAAAAGTTTTATGGTTTAAAATACCAGTAATACCATCACAGAGTAGCAGAGGTGATTGTACTACTTCTACCTCAGAAAGGATAATGGATAAAGTACTACCTTGTTTGTTTGGACCATTGCTTTTTTTATAAAATTGTGTGTGTGTGTGTGTGTGTGTGTGTGTGTGTGTGTGTGTGTGTTTAATCCCTTGAAATCTTTGGTAAGAGGGAAATTGACAGGTGTTTACTTATTGGACAATATAGGGACAATGTTGTTAGGACAATGTTAGGCTGTGGTTTGTTCCTCTGTGATTATCTGATTATTTCTCAGGAATCAGAAAATAAAGAGGTAAGGAATTCTATATCTGATTTCTAAATATCTGATGAAAGGTGTCTTACAAATTAAGCCCAAGACCCTTTTCAGAGCACTTAATAAACTCTCCAGGGTGAGTTTTTTTTGTTTTGTGTTTTTTTTTAGCAAAGTGGATTAGCTTATATCTTGTGATGGAAAAAGTCCATGTAATATTGTTGTCCTTTAACTCCCATTTCAAGCCATTTAAATTGTATCTCTTGGCTATAGTTGTGGATCTCAACTTTCTTTCCTGAGTGTCAAATTGTTTTCTGGCTGCTGTCAGGCTGTCTTTCTTGGTTCCCAGTACCCCTCTTCTTTTGTAAGCTATTCACTTATTTTCAAGATCAGATTGAATCCACATTCAGTTTTCTTTCTTTATCACACTCTTCAAAATCTTCCACTGGTTTATGAACCTGACTGCCAACTGTGTGCAGTTTTAACTCAGAATATAGACTAATTTACTATAAATAATTGGGATCAAATTTTGTACAAAACCACATGCTCAGTGTGCAGGCCTTGGTCTTCTATAGTTCAAAACAAGTGGAGTAGGCATTTGCTCCAGACACAGTATCTAATGATAACTACTTCCAATTGTTGGATAGTAGACAAGTCAATGTAATCCTCCACCTTGTTCATACCACCTCTATGTCCCTTCTACAACTTCCAAAAGCTTGGAAAAGCTATCATTCCCAAGCCCGCAAGCTGCTTTCTTCCATACATCCAAGATGAAGCCCAGTAACTAACTCAGGGCTCCGGGTCTACTTTCATTATTTCTCATGGCAAATGGTCCAACAGATGTTTCCAAGAAGGTTGTGCTGGTGGAAGACTGATTTCCTGGCTTACTGGCATGATAACATAGCATCTTGAAAGTTATGTCATATGGATTATAACCCCAATATTTTTCTAAAAGGAACTTTACATTGATTTGGAAGAGGATACATCTACTTATGTAAAAACCATGGGTGGTGTTCATCACGACCTGAACCGCCACGACCAAGCAGAAGGAAGTCAGTCCTGCAGGGGTTGTCTTGGCAATGGCTGCGCCCTCCCCTGAGCTGTTTCCCGAAGCTATTTCTGGTGAGGGTGGGGTTTGAGACAGGAACCAGCCCTCGGAGCGTGGACCCACTGAATCCTGGGTCGCTTTGCCAAGGGCTGCGCCCTCCCCCGAGCTGTTTCCTGTAAGAGCTGGGTTTGAGGCAGGAACCCGCCCTGGGAGCGTGGAGGCATATATCTTTATAAAGTGTGCCACGCCAGCACAGCCAAGGGTGAACCTGAGTGGGGGGGGCTGAAAAGCTTAGAAAAGACAGACAAGAGAATGAAAGCCTGGTCTCGGTGGGATGCTGCTTCTCTGAGAGACAGCGACTTACGCCCACAGCCATGCCTTTATTTTATAGCAGATGCTATGAGACAAAGTAAGGGCATGACCAAGATGTTTACAACATTCTCCTGGGTTTCAATCTTACTCAACTACATGCACCTGAACTCTATCAAGCCTAAATCACTCAGGCACGTGGGTCCACGTGTTGGGACCATAGGTTCAAGCTTACAACTACAGCTGTTGGCTATAATTGTGCTGGGAGGGCCCTGCCCTCCAAGCTGGGACTTGCACATGGCAATGAGAGGACTGTGCCCTCTCATCAGTCCAAGGCTTGAACCTGTCCAAAACACTGTAGCGGCTCCCCACAATAAATTTTTAATTCTGTTTCTTTGTTACTAATGTTGTGGCCCCACCCCATAACAAAGAAACAGAATTTCCGGAGGATGAGGCCCAGGAATCAGGATTTTAAAAAGATTCGCAGGTGATTCTAATGTGCAGCCAAGGTTGAGAACCACTGCTATAGATAATATTAAACATATATCTAAACGTGCAATTCTTTGTCCAAAAAATGAGCATGTTCAAAAATTAAATGAAGAAAATTTAGATATACTCGATGGAGATTTTCACACATATTTGAGTGATGATTCCATTGATTCCACAGATGATGCTGAAAAGGAAAATTTTCCCATCAAATTTCTTAATAGTATTACTCCTTCGGGAATGCCGTGTCATAAATTAAAATTGAAAGTGTGTGCAATCATCATGCTATTGAGAAATCTCAATAGTAAATGGGGTCTTTGTAATGGTACCAGATTTATTATCAAAAGATTATGACCTAACATTATTGAAGCTGAAGTATTAACAGGATCTGCAGAGGGAGAGGCTGTTCTGATTCCAAGAATTAATTTGTCCCCATCTGACACTGGCCTCCCATTTAAATTGATTCGATGATGGTTTCCCATGATGCCAGCATTAGTGATGACTATTCATAAATCACAAGGACAAACTCTAGACAAAGTAGGCATATTCCTACCTGAACCCGTTTTTGCACATGGTCAGTTATATGTTGTTTTCTCTCAAGTTTGAAGAGCATGTGATGTTACAGTTAAAGTTCTAAGTACTTCATCACAAGGGAAATTAGTCAAGCACTCTGAAAGTGTTTTCACTCTTAATGTGGTGTACAGGGAGATATTAGAATAAGTTTAATCACTTTATCAGTCATTGTTTGCATCACTATTGTTTTTATATCATGTTTTTGTTGTTTTCATATCATGTTTTTGTTGTTTTCATATCATGTTTTTGTCGTTTTTATATCATGCCTCTGTTGTTGTTATATCCTTTTGTTACTGTTTATTTATTAATAAATTTATATGTTATTTTCACATACATTTTACTAATTTCCTTTCATCTCTCACACTTCTTTTATAGAGAAAGGGTAAATAGCAATATTAAAATATCTCTGCTAATTAATTCCCTTTTTAAAAAAATATATTTTATTGACTTTTTACAGAGAGGTAGGGAGAGGAATAGAGAGTTAGAAACATCGATGAGAGAGAAACATCGATCAACTGCCTCCTGCACACTCCCCACTGGGGATGTGCCCACAACCAAGGTACATGCCCTTGACCGGAATCGAACCTGGGACCCATATGGCTAATATGCTAAGTGTCCTCCGAATGTCTGACCAGTCACTATGACATGCACTGACCACCAGAGGGCAGACACTCAATGCAGGAAATGCCGTGATATGCACTGGCCATTTACAAATAAATGGCACAATGGACCTGGCACTGACAAAGCAACACTCGGCTTCCCCCAAGTGGGACACAGGCCTTGCCACCATCCCAGAGCGACAGCCCACCAAAACGCATCCAATACTGCCAAGACCTCATGACGCAAAATGTGGCCCACAGCTCAGCCCCGAAACAGTGGCTGTGGACACTGGGTAATGATGTCACGTAGCAACTCCTGGCTTCCTCTCCCTAGCAACAACTAGCCTCCTTGGAGTTTCTTCAGCCCAGGAACATGGCTTGCTTTATAGCCAGATGCAAACATTTTACTCTTTAACCAAATGTCTGTGAAGCATTTTCATGTGCCTCATCTCATTTGATCCTCACAAAAGTCCTGGAGTTGGTAGATAGGAGACTTGGTAGAATCCTATTTTCTTTTCATTAGCCAGAAAATGGAGATTTAGAATGTTTAGAAACTTGACCTGGCTGAAAATAAATAAGAAATGGTGGAACTTGAAAATGACTTCAGGTTTTCTCACTGCACAGAATATAGTCAAAGAGTGCTGCAGATAATATTTCATCCTTTGTTCTCCCTGCATGATCCTATCTAATAAAAGACAAATAGGGTAATTAACCGTACTTCCAATACGCTTCCCATTGGCTAATCAGGACGATATGCAAATTAACTGCCAACCAAGATGGTGGTTAACCGCCAACAAAGATGGCGGCTAATTTGCATACTGCAGGCAGGGTGGGACAGCACCATCCCACCTGCCCCACTGCCATCCGGGCCTGCTATCTGCTACCCGGCCAGCAGGCAGCCCGTATGGGACCCGACCAAGGGCTGGTGGGCGGGACCACAGTGATCTGCCACTGGCCACACCCACAAACGGCCCTCCCCCGGGGATCCGAGGCTGGCAGGTGCTAATGCACCGATCCGCCACCGGCCACACCCACAAACAGCCCTGCCCCGGGGATCCGAGGCTGGCAGGTGCTAAAGCACGGATCCGCCACCAGCCACACCCACAAACAGCCCTCCCAGGGATCCGAGGCTGGTGGGTGCTAATGCACCGATCTGCCAACATGCACACCCGGGCCGCCTTTGCCCTGTGAGAACTATCCAGCCAGGAGAAGGGCGAGGGGCCGCTGAGAGCAGGGTGGGAACTTCCTGGGGTTTGCGTCAGGCAGCCCAGAGCGGAGTGCGAACTATCCCGACTGGTAGCTGCTTGCTCATTCACTTACTTGCTCATTCATTCACTCATGCACTCACTCAGCAAACCCTCTCAGGTCCCTGGCACTAGGCCAGACACTGAAGTTGAAGCAGGATAAGACAGAGCTATGTCCTCAAGATGTTAGTAATTCAGTAGGGTGAAGCAGGCACATGAACAAGGCAGTTGTATGCACAGATGCAGTGTTCTGGGTTCGGTGAGGGCTGTAACTAATGCCAACTTTGTTCTCTGGATAAAATGGGGCCTTGGGAGCCAGGCTGCCCCAAGCCTGTAGGCCTGTGCCTAGGCCAGGAGTGGCCGGGGTCCCGGAACATGACAGAGGGTGCAGGTCGGGCTGAGGGGTCTGGCCCCACCCCTCACCCTCACCCCTGAGTGCACAAATTTTTGTGCACCAGGCTACTAGTCTACAATAATAATCTGCTTCATATTGATATTTACTGCTGTGTTGCTGACAATTACCTGAAAGAGAAGCTGGGGTGCTTCACTGGGCTGGAAAAAGTTTAGCTAAATCAGAAAGCAGGTCTAATTAAGCAAGTTTATTCTATATATATAAAAGGCTAAGTTGGCTCATGCATGCACGATACATATAAAGCTCTCCCTGATGCCAATTGCATGTGTGTTTCCATCTGCAAATAGCAATATTAAAATATTTCTTCTAGTTAATTTCCTTTCAATGTGCACGAATTCATGCACTCGGCCTCTAGTTTTATATAAAAACACGAGAGCAATTCTTTGGCAATGGCAATGAGGAGCTCACGGAATGCCAATCCCTCTCCTGGACTTTGAGTCAGCCAGGAAAGTTTCACTTCAGAGGGAAAAATTAAATGAAAAAATTCAGGGTAGAGTCAGGATTTCTTTAGGAAATAGACAAAAAAATTGTGAGGTTTTGGTGGTATAGGGTGGGAATTTATCATGAAAGTGGGCTCTCAGGCAAAAGATGAAAAATTAGGAAGAGTGTGTGCTAGGGTGAGGGACTGAGGCATGGAAGGGTTATGGAATGTGCTAGGGGGAGGGACTGAGGTATGGAAAGGTTACCGATTGTATTAGGGTCCGGAATCGTGGCAGAGAAAAATTGCTAGATTGTCTTAGAAAACAATGTATTATGATTCAACCCAGCCAGGTGTGACTCTGTTTACCTCCCCATTCGTACTTGTAAACTTTGTGTGAACCCTGCATGCTTTGTAGTGTTGCAGATAAAAGGCTTTGCTGTACCCTCGGTCAGCACTGCAGGCTGTGAAGCCCCTACTGAGGGACATTCTGTAGTCAGCTGGCCAGCTTAATAAAGGCTCTTAAATTTAAATTCTGAGTCAGTGGTCTATCTCGCTGAGTGAACCCATAACATTTGGAGGCCCGCAGTGAGATCCCCGGCAGGGGTGAGAGGGACCCCTTATTTAGGGCAGGAGGCTCTCCCCCAGCAGGGGTGAGAGGGACCCCCTATTTAAGGCAGGAGGCTCTCCCCCATTTATCGCCGGGCACGCAGCGAGATATCCCACATCCCTGTGGGGAACGACTACCAAGGAGGCCTCCAGTCTCTGTCCCGGGTCCCAGGGAAGTGGAGGAGACTCTACCCAAACCTTTCAATTCGGAAACCAAGCCACCTGGACTCTCGAGAGAGGTAAGAGACCAGTCGTTAAACTGGAGTTGGGACGTCCCACAGAAGGACCTATATGGAGGGCTAGACGCAGCGGTACTCCTGGTCCTGACCAAATTCCCTATATTCAAGTGTGGGTCGATATTTTGACTGAAAAACCACGGTGGTTAAAGAGTTGTCAGAATAAGGAAAAGAAATTGGGACAGAGACAGACAGTCCTTTTGGCTTTGGCCCAGAAGGGCAAACCTCCCCCTGTTCTCCAAGGTCCAAGTGAGGAGGCACTCCCCAGGGTCAGGCCTCCCCTGTATGCTCCCCCTCCCGCTGGTCTGACGGTGGCTAAAGACCTCAACCCGGAACCCCTGCCTCCTCCACAGCCGGTTTCCTTTCCCCCGGAAACACCAGTCCAGGACCCAGCTCCATTCTCCCCTCCTCACACTAGGCAGGGGACAGCGTATGGAGGGAGAGAGAAAGAAGGGGAGAAACTGCGGAACCCTGTGACAGCCGCCAGTCCTGCAGTTCCTATGTTGCCACTACGGTAGGCAGGCCCTCTAGATTTGGGTCCAGACGGGCAGCCTTTCATGGTCTATGTCCCCTTTTCTACCAGTGACCTGTACAATTGGAAGAATCAGAATCCTTCTTTCTCCCAGAACCCACAGGGGTTAATCTCTCTTTTGGAGTCTGTGTTTTTTACCATCAACCTACCTGGGATGATTGCCAGCAGTTAATGCAAACCCTTTTCACTTCAGAGGAGAGAGAGAAGGTCAAGGCAGAAGGGAGGAGATTTGTACTGGGTCTGGATGGTCAGCCTACATCTGATTAAGACAGATTAGAGACTATGTTTCCCTCCAGGCGACCCAACTGGAACCCCAATAGTGAGAGGGGAAAGGAGGCTCTCGATCGGTATCACCAGACTTTATTGGGGGCTATCCGAGCTGCTGCTCGGAGACCCACATACCTCTCTAAGGTGACAGGGACAGTCCAGGGGCCTAATGAGAGCCCAGCAGCTTTTCTTGAGAGGCTGTGCGAGGCCTATCGGTGTATACCCCCATTGACCCTGATGCCCCAGAAAGTCGGAGGGCTGTCATTGTTGCATTTGTTTCCCAGTCGGCCCCAGATATTAGGAAAAAATTGCAGAAGTTAGAGGGCTTTGAGGGGAAATCAATCTCTGAGTTGGTTGAGGTAACCCAGAAGGTTTTTAACAATTGGGAGGACCCGACGGCAGGTTTAAACACCCGGATGCCAAAGGTCCTCCTGGCCATAAACGAGAAAAAACGCCCAAGGGGCCGGAGAGACAACAAGGGCCAAGAAAAGCCTCATGGGAGAAAAGGAGTCCGACCCCGGCTTGGGAAAAATCAGTGTGCATTTTGCAAAAAGGAAGGACACTGGAAAAGGGAGTGCCCTGAACGTGAGGGGGAACCGACTCCTGTGTTGGTGGAGGAGGTGGATTAGGGTTGTCAGGGCTCAGCTGGCCCCCGCGAGCCCAGGATAACTCTGACAGTGGGGGGCCAAAAGGTGGACTTCCTTGTGGACACGGGAGCCACCTTCTCTGTCCTGCAACAGCCAGTGGGTCCGGTCTCTAAGACCAAAATCCCCGTCAAAGGGGCAACTGGAAAAGTGAAATCCTACCCATGGACTGAAGGTCGGATCAGTGACCTAGAAAACGGTTCAGTGACTCACTCATTTCTAGTAATGCCAGAATGCCCTTACCCTCTGATAGGCCGTGACTTGCTGAGTAAATTACGGGCCACAATCTCCTTTGAGGGGCCAGGACCTGAGGTCAAATTACAAGACCCAGGGATTGCAGGGATATATCTCCTCACGCTGCCCTTACAGGAGGAATATTTACTACATGAGGAGGAGCCTGGGGAAGTCTCAGCAGATGCCTATCTCCAACAACTAAGACAGGCTATCCCAGGAGTTTGGGCAGAGGACAATCCGCCAGGGTTAGCTAAACACGGGCCTCCAATTGTAGTCCAGCTGACCAGCAGTGCCACCCCAGTCAGAGTCCAGCAATATCCAATGAGCCAGAAAGCGAGAATGGGAATCGCCAAGCACATTAAGAGGCTAAGAGAGGCTGGAATCTTGATTCCTTGCCAATCTGCTTGGAACACTCCCCTGTTTCCAGTACAGAAACCAGGGACTGAGGATTTCAGGCCAGTACAGGACTTAAGGGAAGTAAACAAGAGGGTTGAGACTATACATCCAACGGTTCCGAACCCTTACACTCTTCTCAGCCTCCTCAAGCCAAAACACCAGTTCTATACTGTTCTAGACCTAAAGGATGCCTTTTTCTCCCTTCCCCTGGCAAAGCAGAGTCAACCTATCTTCGCCTTCGAGTGGGTGGACCCGACAAAGGGAGAGTCTGGACAGTTAACTTGGACCAGGTTGCCACAAAGGTTTAAGAACTCACCCACTCTGTTCGATGAGGCCCTAAATCAAGACCTCCGGGAGTTCCGTCAGGACCATCCACGGGTGACTCTGCTCCAATATGTAGACGACCTCCTACTGGCCACGGAGGAGGAACAGGACTGTAGACAAGCCACTCGAGAGTTGCTGACCACCTTAGATCAATTGGGGTATCGGGTCTCAGCCAAGAAAGCTCAGCTATGCACTACCCGAGTGACATATTTGGGTTACAACATAGAAGGGGGTAGGCGAACTTTATCCAGCAGTAGAATAAAGGCCGTCTTGTCAATCCCCAGGCCTACCACTAAAAGGCAAGTCCAGGAGTTCCTCGGGGCAGTGGGTTATTGCAGACTATGGATACTAGGTTTTGCAGAAATTGCAAGACCACTATACTCTGCAATGGGGGGAAAGGAGCCCGCCCTAGTCTGGACGGAAAAGGAGAAAGGAGCTTATAAGAAACTGAAAGAAGCCCTAGTAAGCGCCCTGGCGCTTGCCCTTCCAGACCTAACCAAACCCTTCCAGCTATTTGTAGCTGAAAACAAAGGGGTGGCAAAAGGGGTCCTCACACAACCCCTAGGACCATGGAAATGCCCCGTTGCTTATCTCTCTAAGAGACTTGACCCGGTGGCCGCGGGATGGCCCAACTGCTTGAGAGCCATTGCAGCCACCGCCCTGCTGGAAAAGGAAGCTTCAAAGCTAACCTTTGGCCAAAATCTCCAAGTAGTTGCCCCGCATGCAGTTGAGACCTTATTAAGAAGCCCCCCAGAGAGATGGATGTCTAACGCCCACATTACCTAGTACCAGGTGTTACTGCTAGACCCACCACGAGTCAGCTTCCTGAAAACAGCTGCCTTGAACCCGGCCACACTCCTCCCTGATGAGGAGGCAGAGGCCCCTTTGCATGACTGTGAGGAGACATTGACTGCCCTCACTTCCCTCCGAGAGGACCTTGTGGACCAGCCCCTGCAGAATCCAGATGAGACCCTCTACACGGACGGGAGCAGCTTCGTAGAAAAAGGTACCCGGTATGCGGGGGCGGCAGTGGTGACACAAAAGGAGGTTCTCTGGACACAGGCCTTAGGACGAGGCACCTCAGCCCAAAAGGCAGAACTCATAGCACTCACTCAGGCCCTCCGGTGGGGAAAAGGAAAAAGAGTGAACATTTTCATGGACAGTCGGTATGCTTTCTCCACTGTACATGTGCATGGGGCCCTATATCAAGAAAGAGGTTTCCTGACTTCAGGAGGAAAGGACATTAAAAATTCTTCTGAGATACTTAACCTCCTGGCAGCCATATGGGGGCCAAAAGAAGTGGCAGTAATTCATTGCCGAGGGCACCAGAAGGGTGATAGTCCCGAAGCACAGGGAAATCAGTTTGCAGACCAAACCGCCAAGGACGTGGCTAAAAGACCAGTAGGGCCCCTAGAAGTTCTCATAGCCCTGCCAGCACGAAGGTTCCCAGAGAAGCCTACTTATCTGCCAGAGGAGCAGAGGCTAGCTGAGAAACTGGGGCCCCGGGAAGGAGAGGCTGGATGGCTAATTCTGCCAGATGGGAGGCCTATAATGCCAGAAGCCCTGGGGCAAACCATCACTTCCCAGACCCACCAGAGTACCAACCTGGGGGGAACAAAGCTATCAGAACTGCTGGGAAGAGAATTTTACATCCCAGGGCTCCAGAAAATATCCCAAGACTTGGTTAGAAGATGCCAAGTGTGTGCCCGGGTAAACCAAGGGCCCCCTGTTGTGGCCGCACCGGGGCAGCGATTCCAAGGTCAAAACCCCGGAGAACACTGGGAAGTAGACTTCACCGAACTACCAGAAGGACAAGGAGGGTATAGGTACCTGCTGGTTTTCATTGATACCTTCTCTGGCTGGCCTGAGGCATACCCAACCAAGGCAGAGACAGCACAGGTAGTAGTTAGGAAACTCCTCACTGAAATTGTCCCCCGGTTTGGCCTGCCACTATACATGGGGTCCGACAATGGCCCGGCATTTATCGCCAAAGTTACACAATCCATAGTTAAGGCCCTGAGAGTTACTTGGAAATTGCATTATGTTTATAGACCACAGAGTTCTGGACAGGTAGAGAGGATGAATCGGACCTTAAAGGAAACATTAACTAAGTTAAAATTAGAGACTGGCGAAAACTGGGTAAGTCTCCTTCCTTTTGTGCTCTCAGAGCTAGGTGCACCCTGTACATAAAAGGACTCACCCCGTTTGAAATTATGTTTGGCAGGCCGCCACCTCTTCTTCCCCACCTAAGGGAGGACGAAATTGCCCGGCTGTCTACCCGAAATTTGCTTAAGTCCTTACAGGCTTTGCAGAGCAGCGCCACTTCGGCACAATGGGTGGTGAGAGCCATACGGGAGGAGGACGCACCGAGAACCAGTCCAACACAGCCTGCCTTCTTTCCGGGTGATCTCGTTTGGGTGAAGCATCATGACCCTGGCAGCCTGGAACCTAGATGGGATGGACCCTACCTGGTGGTGCTGAGCACTCCAACCGCCATCAAAGTTGCAGGAAAGAGGCACTGGGGCCATTGTACACAGGTTAAGCAGGTGAACGACAACGTCGAGGGATGGCAGGTCCAGAAGACCGGAGACCCATTAAAGGTCAGACTCACTCGGTGTTCATCCTGACTCTTCTCGTCTGCCTGCAGCCAGGACTGGGAAATCCCCATTTGGCCAAAAATTACTCTTGGGAGGTCACACGTACTATTGATGGGACTGTTATAGGCTCTGTTGTAGGGGCGCCCGTCATCCGGACAGATCTCTGCAAACTGTTTGGGGAAAACTGGGGAAATTCCCATGGCCAAACCATATCGACCAGGTATGGCTGGGGGGGGGGGGCATCCCTGGGTCACTGGAGCCAGGGGTTATGGGTGCGGAAACTTAGCCCTAGAGCAAGAATTATGGCACACTCAACATTATGTCTGCCCCCGGGAAGGGGGTAGTAACTGTGGAGGAGAGGGTGACTTCTATTGTGCCTCTTGGGGCTGTGAGACCCTAGCCCTATGGAAAAAACCTCCCACCGACAAACTCCTCTGTCTGAACAGAGAGGTTTGACCTGGGGCCCCAAAGAAGAACTGCGTTGTCGGAGATTGTAACCCCGTTCTCCTCATGCCTCTCGCCTGGTGGACTGACAAATGGGAAGGGGGAAAGACATGGGGACTAAGACTCTATGTCAGCGGCTGAGACCCTGGCCAGCTCTTCACCATTCAACGCCAGACTCTTCCCCAGTGGCTCAACCCGATTGGCCCCTTGCGTCCCCTAGACAAGCCAAAGAGGCCGAGCTTGCCACAGCACCCAGCCCCAGCCAAACCTCCTGGTTCCCCTGAGTCACAAAAGCCTGGGAACCCCAACCCTACTCCACCTGCAGCCCTTGAGGACCTACAACAGCTTTTGGGTACAGGCGCAGGAAAACCAAACCGGCAGCTGCTGGGAACCCTAGACTGAATGTTTTCTTTCCTCAATCGCACTTCCCCAAACCTGACTGTGGATTGCTGGCTGTGCCTTAACCCTGAACCCCCTTATTATGTTGGGATAGGGGCAGAGGCCCAGCTCGGGAAGGATGCCTCTGCCATCAGGAACCTTTCGGCAGAAAGTCTGTCAGACGGACTGTGTATGTGGGGACACAAACACCCAGGACTCACTCTTGGGGACATCCTGAACCCAGGGACTTGTGTGTACCCTATGAACTATCCCCTTAGCAGTTCTACCTATACAGATCTATGTAATTCATCTATCATATTTCCAAAGAATTATACAGGAGAGACCCCCACCTACTTAGTAGCACCGGAGGGGACTTGGTGGGCATGTACAACTGGTATAACCCCTTGCATCTTCTCTCCAGTCCTCCAGAATCCGACGGACCCTGGACTATGCATTCTAACTCATATCCTCCCACAGGTGTACTACTATTCGGGAGAAGGGGGCCGAGAACATTTAAACCTCGAACCCAGAAGGGTTAGAAGGGCCCCCATCCTCGTCCCCCTCCTTATGGGAATAGGACTAGCAGGATCCATGGCCATCGGAACAGCCGCCCTAGCAACTGGCCACCAAAATTATAAAGAGTTAAGCAGGCAGATAGATCAAGATTTAAGCTCTCTTGAAAAATCTGTTAGCCAACTGGAGGACTCCCTTGGTTCACTCGCAGAGGTAGTATTACAAAACAGACGAGGCATAGATCTGCTTTTCCTGAAGCAGGGAGGCCTCTGTCTGGCCCTAGGGGAGACTTGCTGTTTCTACACCAACCACTCGGGGGTAATCAGGGAAAGCCTTAGCCAGCTGTGAAAACGGCTGGCTGACCGAGAAGAGGCTAGAAGGGCTGAGGGCAATTGGTACGAGAATTTATTTTCCTGGTCCCCCTGGCTAACTACCCTGCTCTCCTCCTTGGCAGGACCAGTCATTCTACTCCTCCTAGGGCTAATATTTGGCCCCTGCATTGCCAGATGCCTCCTCAATTTCATACAAAATCGAATACAGGCTGTAAAGTTAATGGTTTTACACACCCAATACTCCAGAATCTTAGAGGAGGGCGCTGAATCAAAGATTTGATTCAGGCATAAGACCAGTAGGGAATGTGCTAGGGTGAGGGACTGAGGCATGGAAGGGTTATGGAATGTGCTAGGGGGAGGGACTGAGGCATGGAAAGGTTACCGATTGTATTAGGTCCGGGATCGTGGCAGAGAAAAATTGCTAGATTGTCTTAGAAAACAATGTATTATGATTCAACCCAGCCAGGTGTGACTCTGTTTACCTTCCCATTCGTACTTGTAAACTTTGTGTGAACCCTGCATGCTTTGTAGTGTTGCAGATAAAAGGCTTTGCTGTACCCTTGGTCAGCACTGCAGGCTGTGAAGCCCCTACTGGAGGTACATGCTGTAGTCAGCTGGCCAGCTTAATAAAGGTTCTTAAATTTAAATTCTGAGTCAGTGGTCTATCTCGCTGAGTGAACCCATAACAAGTGTCATTGAAGAGCAGTGTGAGAAAAAAATGCAATGGGACATTGGGTTTAGAGGGAGAACAATGGAGAAAGAGAAGAGCATGTTCAGAAGTTTCTGGTGGTTTAGTTCAGCCTCCGAATGGAGAACAAGCTAGAAAAGCAGATGAGGATTATAGGACTCAGAGCTCATTACTTAATCTCAATTTCTAATAATTTACAGCTGGGTAGATGAAGAAGAAATGGGCCAGGTTATAGATTAGTCTCACCTACAGGTCAGTATGATAGTTCTTCATCAAATACTGAGGGACAACTGAGTTCATTTATGAAGTGTGCTCAAATACATTATGGCTATTATTACAGATCATTTAAGTTTTTTAGTTCATTGCTAACATCTGAACCCATGTTCTAATGTAGTTTAAAGAACACCGAAGCAGGATGAGTGGTCAAATTTAGGCTATTGGCCTTGGAGTCTGAACCTGAACAAGTCAACTACAGATAATGGAAATCAATAATAAGATCTTGGTAAAAAAAAAGAACAAGAAATGCATTGCTTTGCCTTTTCAGGTAGCATGGAAACTGTTTATTTCCCCCCCATAATTTGCCATTTGGCCTGATCTAATACAGTGGGACCTTGACTTATGAGTTTAATTCTTTCTGAGACTGAGCTCATTAAGGAGCTCGTTAACTCAAATTACTCTATCAACTCAATGCAAAAAATCGGCCGAGAGACAGCTGGTATCTTAAAAAACTCGTTAGTCGGGACACTCGTAAGTCAAGACCCCACTGTACATAAATAATAAATTAGTATGTTATTAATTATTGTTTAAATTGGAAACATAGTTTGGCTTTGCAACTCTTTAGACTGAAAAAGAATTTAAATGCTCATAGGTTTTGATAATGTCTTAAAAGTTAAATTTCCAGTCTCATCTTTTTATTTTATTGGCAAAAATGAGCTAAACTGCACTTTCTTCCAGATTTTCTGTATGTGTGTAAAAGCTTTCTTACACACCTGCTGTATGTGTGTAAAAGCTATTCAAATTAGGTATAAAATTAAAATTTCCTGCCTCAAACCTCACTCTAGTCGCGTTCAAATATATTTGTAATTGTTTCCTTTACAATTTGAGTAGAGCTATTTACCCTTTTACAAGAATCTTTTCAGTAGTGTAGTGTTCATCAGATCATGAAATTGGAGAATGAGAAAGGACTGTGCCTAAAATTGGGCTTCAATGTAACAAGTTTTTACAGGATTAAAATGCAATATATTCAGAAAATGAATAAGCAAGAAAGAGATGAGGGAGTGTACAGTTGGCCACAATCAAAAAAGGGTTCTGGTAATATTTTTCTTTGCTTTTGCCACTGACAGCAGTATTTGATGTTTTGATTTGTAGACATGATCTCAATTTTAAACTATTCTAGAACCCATTCTGCTGATCATAAACCTTCAAGGGTAAGCATTCTTCAAGTTTACCTAGTAATAGAAGAATTTAACTTCAAATTATTGTGGGATTGGGAAATAGAGATTTTTTTCCCTGCTCCATAATCCTGTGTGGTACATTATGGGTCACAAGGGATGAGTCAACATAAATCGAATTTTTCCCTAATTTCTTAAGACTGTTAACTTTTTTATTTTTTGGAAGGACAAAGTAAAAATAGAAATTACCAGCCACACACAATGACAAAATGAAAATTCTTTTAGTTTTTATAAATTAAATATCATAAAATTATCTTGGAAACAATGTAAAATTGACAACCAAAACAACACCCCATTACCTTTATTCTTCTATCTAATAGGGAATAGGATAGAAGTCTACATAAAAAAATTTCCACTGGAGCTGGGAACAGGGGGAGGAGATGGAAATTTTTTAAAATTTGAAAGTAGGGTAAATTTCAAGTCAAAATTTGATGTAAATGTTTTATTACGTGTGATGGATGAATATGGCCATAGAAATCATTTCATTTGATTCCAAGTCACATTATGAAATATGGATATAATAAGCAAAGTATATCTCTCCACCAAAAGAGGATTGTAATATATAAGGAAAGATAGCTTGTCCACTATCAATTTTCTCCACAAAACCCTAGTCAAATTGCTCAGTGTACTGAACCCTCCCTCCACTCTCTGACTTTTTCTTTGTTTGCCTCACCACTTCTCAACTTTCCCAGTCACCAATTTTCTGCCTTCCTGAATTCTTCCTTCCCAGATCTTTAGTCCTGGCTTAACATACACATTTAACAAACCATTTGTTTTGGAGATTATTTTCTGAAATTCCCCATTTTCCCATACTGGTATTCGCAAAAGTAAATTTGCACCCATCTCACCACCCTCATGTTTCTTAAGAGTATGAACATCCTAAAATAGAAAAAAAATAAATTTCTAAAAATTCATTAGACAGGAATATTTTTAATTAAGTACATGTAAAATGTTTGTACGTTTGCAGTCATTCCAGTAGTTAAAACTTCTCACCACTATGTTTTCTCTGTCCCCCAGGTCACCATCACCCCAGGCTATGTTATGGTAATGAAGATCCTAGAACTATACCAACTAGGCCAAGTAAGTTCAGACTCCAGATACCACGACACTAATCATCCCCAAGGACAATGAGCCAAGTCTTCTGGCCACTACTCCACATCTCAATTAGACCATTTGCACAGAATTCATTAGTGCTCTGGTTCTTTTTCATCAGTCAATTTTTACTATGTTCTTTACTTGCTGGCACCCAACCTAGTCCTTTAGTCCTCACTCACTTCCTGAAAATATTCACTTTTGGGAATTGTCTTTCAAGAACTAGTAATCCACTTATATACATACTCTTATCAGAGCTTTTCTTCACCTCCTTGACTTAACTGAAGTCAGGGATTCTCTGAGGAAATAAATTTTCTGAATTTCTCACACCTTAGTATTCTCAGAAGAGAAAGAAGATCAGGGGAGTGTTCTCTGCTCTCTAAGAAGTTTCCAACTGTTTCCCCTCTAATGTCCTCTTCCCCTTCTCATGAATCTTGCCCACCAAGCTCTGAGCCATTTATTTTTCTCCATTGAACACTTGGGGAAATGACTCATAGTCTTATTTCTCTACTGTAAATCCTGCTGCTACTCTGAGTGGTTTCCTGGCATTCCTTTCATAGATCACCATGAATTTCTCTCATGGATCACAATGTCTTTTCCTCTTTGCTATATTAATTAGCTACTTCCACTAAGAGTTTTCCTTGAACAAGGTAAAGATTTATCTTGAATTGGATAAACTGGCTTAACAGTTTGTTTGAAAACATAGCTTTGTAGTAAGACAGATCTGGTTTTGAATCCTGACTCTACTATGAGTAGTATTTTTATTTGAACAACCTGCCTAATCTTTCTACACCTCATTTCTCTTACCTCTAAATTGGAGAGGACATTACCTACCAAAAATGATGGATAATTGAATGAGACAATACATAAAACTTCTTGACAGGTCATTCTGCAATATATAAAAATTTGAGTACCCAGTATATAGTGAAGTAGACAAGGAAAGAACAATAGACAGCAAATACAAGGCAAGTTTTTCTTTTAAAGAGCTTTTATTGTCCTGGCCAGGTGGCTCAGTTGGTTGGAGTGTCATCCTGTTTACAAAAAAGTTAAGGGTTTGATTTCCAGTCAGGGCACATATCTAGGTTTTGGGTTCAATCCCCAGTTGGAATGTGTAGGGTAAAAAACCAGTCAATGTTTTTCTCTCACATCCTTGTTCCTCTCTCTCCCTTCCTCTCTCTCTAAAAATCAATAAAAGCATATCCTCAGGTGAGGATAAAAAAAGAAAGTTTTATCTATTGAAGAATCCATATATTCTTAATCTAATAATCACTTTGAAGAATTTACAACAAAAAGTAAGAAAATAAAAGATGTGCTAAATAGGCAGATGGCAAAGAAAGTTGACCTAGGCTGCTTATCCAGGATGGCTTACCTGAAGAGGAGCTATATGAGATAAGATCTAAAGATATAATAGGCATTAACTACATAAAGAGCTTTTATTTTGTTTTTGACAGGAAAAAGATAGAACATTTTAGGTAGAGGAAATAGCATGTGAAAAGAAAAGGAGATTGTGAGAATTGAAAGAATGCTAGTAAGTAAGGAAAATATAGTATGGGAAAAAGCAGATCCATATGAGACAAAATAATTGAGCAGAAACCAAAACATTAAAGCGCTTTATACTATGTTAAGAATTTTTGTTATGATTCTAGGAGCAATTGGAAGCCATTGAAAGGTTTCAGGCAGATAAATGTCATGATCATATTTGTGTTTTTTAAAACTTTATATACAAATCAACTGCATTTATATACCTTTGCAATGAACAATCCAAGTACAAAATTAACATAATCCTATTTACAACAGTATAGAAAATAATAAAATATTTAGAACTAAATTTAATAAAAGAAGTGGGAAACTTATACTCATAAACATTGTTGAAGTAAATTTAAAATGGCTTACATAAGTGGAAAGACATTCCATATTGATTAGAAAACTAAACATTGTAAATATGGCATTACTCCCCAAACTGATCTACAGATTTAATATACAGTAAACTCAATTTTGCGGACCTTGATTTAACAGACTTTGGACTTAATGAACAAAATTTCCAGTCTGTATGACATATGTGAAAATTAACACCCTGTTAATTTTAAAGTGCTTTTAACCAATATTTCCTTATAATTAAACTAGAGGCCTGGTGCATGAAATTTGTGCACGGGGTGGGGGTCCCCTCAGCCCAACCTGCACCCTCTCCAATCCGGGACCCCTTGGGGGATGTCCAACCGGCAGTCGGACATCCCTCTCACAATCCAGAACCGCTGGCTCCTAACTGCTCACCTGCCTGCCTGATCACCCCTAACTGCCCCCCCTGCCAGTCTGGTTGCCCCCAACTGTCCCCCCTGCCGGCCTGGCCACCCCTCACTGCCCCTCTCTGCCAGCCTGGTCACCCCTCACTGACCACCCCTGCTGGCCAGGTCGCCCCCAACTGCCCCCGCTGCCAGCCTGGTCGCCCCTCACTGCCCCCCTCTGCCGTCCTGGTTGCCCCATGCAGCCTGCTGTTCGGTCGTCGCCTCACACAGCCTGCTGCTCAGTCATTTGGTCGTCCCTCACTAACCCCCCTGCCCGCCTGGTCGCCCCACTTAGCCTGTTTGGTCATCCGTTCAGTTGTTTCAGATGTGATGGCCCCTGGCTCTTTATATATGTAGATTAACAGGTTATTTTTTGTTATTAATTTGCTGTTATTTTTTAAAAAATTAGTGAATAGGCTATATGTTGTAAAAAACACTGTAGTTATTTTGCCTACATAAATATTACATACTAGAGGCCTGGTGCACAAAATTCATGCACGGGGTGTGTGTGTCCCTCAGCCCAGCCTGCACTCTCTCCAATCTGGGACCCCTCGAGGGATGTCTGACTGCCTGTTTAGGCCCGATCCCCCTGTCCTAGGAAGCTTTGAAGCTAGACATTGACTTCTCTCTAGCTATGAAAGTCCTAGATGGCATCTTCTTCCAATATAAGAGTATTTTGTCTACATTGAAATATGTTATTTAATGTAACCTCCTTCATTAAGGATCTTGGTTTTATCTACCAAATAACTTGCTGCAGATTCTACATCAGCTCTTGCTGCTTGATCTTGGACTTTTATGTAATAAAGACAACTTCTTCCCTTAAACCTCATAAACCAACCTCTTCTAGCTTTAAACTTTTCTTTTGCATCTTTCTCACCTCTCCAGCCTCTATAAAATTGAAGAAAGTTAGGGCCTTGCTCTGGATTAAGCTTTGGTTTAAGGAAACGTGATTGTTGGTTTTAGGTTTTACCCAGATCACTAAATTTTTCTACATATCATCATTTGGTATATTATTCATGTACTTATGAAATAGCACTTTCAATTTCCTTCAAGAACATTTCTTTGCACTCAAATCTCAACTAACTATTTAATGCAAGAGGCCTGGCTCTTCACCTATCTTAGTTTTTAACATACCTTCCTCATTAAGTTTAATCATTTCTACCTTTTGATTTAACATGAGAGACCTGCAACTCATCCTTTCACTTTAACACTTAGAGGCCATTGTAGAATTATTAAATTGCCAGATTTCAATATTCTTTGTCTCAGGAAATAAGAAAGCCTGAGGAGAAGAAGAAAGAGAATGGAATGGCTGGCCAGTGGAGCATTCATAACACACACACACACACACACACACACACACACACACACACTATTTATTAATTAATCCCATATCTTTTATGGGTGTGATTTGTGGTCCCTACCTCCAAAATTATAAGAGTCACATTTCAAAAAAATGAAGGCAAAATTAAGACGTCCCCATATAAGCAAAACAGGGGATTTATAGCTAGTAGATCTGAGAGAGTTTAAGAGTAACATCAAGGATATGCTCTCTGATCACAGATCACCATGACAATATAACTATAATGAAAAAGTTTTGAACATTGAGAGAATTATCAAAATGTTATACAGTGAAACAAAGTGCACAATGTTGTAAAAAAAAATGGTGCTGATAGCCTTGCTTACCTCAGGTTGACACAATTATTCAAGTTGTAAAAAACAATACATTGGAACCTCTGTTCTTGAACTTAATTTGTTCCAGAAGGCTATTTGAGAAGTGATTTGTTCAAAAACGGAATCATTTTTTCCCATTAGAAAAAAATTAAATTGAATTAATCTGTTTCAAACTCCCAAATGATTTCCTGTTTTAGCCTTTCCTGTATACAGTACATGTCTATTTTACTGTTTAATCTATAAACTCTTTAAAAACAAAAAGACATAAAATGTAAGTGAAAATTTAACAAAAAAAATAAAATTTACAGTAAAAATGAAATTTACATACACACTAGAACTTATTTTTAATGTTGAGAGATATTGATGACTGAATGTGGAGAGGAGAGATGGAAGAATGGAGGGATGAGGGAATGGAGGGATGGAGGGATATTATGTTTTGGAAGGGGAGTCCACTTTCATAAAAATGTTAGGTAGTTGTTCTTCTGGGGTTCTTTCTCTGTTTTGTCTCTTTGCTCCACTAAAACTTGTTTAGGCTCACTGGGCCTCTGACCCACTAAAAACCTACCCAATGATGTTTGCTTTTGCCTGTGCTTTAACACTCACTTGAAGTGAAACACGGCATTGCCATTAAACAAGTTATCTCACGGCTTGCTACTTCTTTGTCAGGGTGATACATATGTCTCAATAAAATGTTGCATTTCTCCCCATTTCCCAAACAGTTCCTTGATTAGTGAAGTAAGAATATCCTCCCTTCCCTCCTCTTCCCTTGAATAGAGCTCCTCAGCTGCCATCTCTTGCTGTTCTCCTTGAAGGTCTTTTGAGTTCTTGGTGTTCAGCTCAGTATTATGGCCCTCCAACAACTCCTCCATATTGTCATCATCCACTTCCAAGCCCATGGACTTGCCCAGATACACAATACTGTATCCTCCGCAACAGACATAGGCTCATCCTCGAAGCCCTCAAAGTCAATTACAGCAACAGACTCAGGCCACAATTTCTTCCAGGCTGATTACATGGTCCTGGAAGACACTTCCCTTTATGCTTTGTCTATGAGCCTCAAGTAAATTAGGATATTAAAATGTTACTTCCAGAACTCCCTGAGGATGAAATTAATTTCAGAGGTCACCTAAAAATACCTCTGAAACAGTGCCTTTGTGTAATTTCTTATACACTAATAATGGGCTCTCAGAAAGAGAAACTAAAACAGCAATCCCATTTACCATTTCAACAATGAAAATAAGATACCTAGGAAAAAGAAGATAAAAGACCTGAACTGGGAAAAATATAGGACATTGAAAAAAGAAAATAAGGAAGGTAAAAAAAAAAAAAAAAGGAAAACTATCGTCTTTACGGATTGGAAGAATTAACATCATTAAACTCTCCATACGATCTAAAGCAGTGGTTCTCAACCTTCCTAATGCCGCAACGCTTTAATACAGTTCCTCATGTTGTGGTGACCCCCTATTTCATTGTTACAAATTTAACATAATTAAAGCATAGTGATTAATCACAAAACCAATATGTAATTATATATGTGTTTTCCGATGGTCTTAGGCAACCCCTGTGAAATGGTCGTTCGACCCCAAAGGGGTCGCAACACACAGGTTGAGAACCGCTGATCTAAAGCAATCTATAGATTCAACTCAATCCCTATAAAAATACCAATGGCATATTTCACAAATCTAGAAAAAAACATTCCAAAAATTTATATGGAACCAAAAAAGACCCCAAATTACCATAGCAATCTTTAAAAAAAAAATATATATATATATATAT